>NC_136491.1:94222262-94324762 GCF_053919585.1 Euprymna scolopes
CCCCATTACACCCTTCTTCTCTCTCTCCCCATTACACCCTTCTTCTCTCTCTCCCCATTACACCCTTCTTCTCTCTCTCCCCATTACACCCTTCTTCTCTCTCTCCCCCATTAACACCCTTCTTCTCTCTCTCCCCATTACACCCTTCTTCTCTCTCTCCCCATTACACCCTTCTTCTCTCTCTCCCCATTACACCCTTCTTCTCTCTCTCCCCATTACACCCTTCTTCTCTCTCTCCCCATTACACCCTTCTTCTCTCTCTCCCCATTACACCCTTCTTCTCTCTCTCCCCATTACACCCTTCTTCTCTCTCTCCCCATTACACCCTTCTTCTCTCTCTCCCCATTACACCCTTCTTCTCTCTCTCCCCATTACACCCTTCTTCTCTCTCTCCCCATTACACCCTTCTTCTCTCTCTCCCCATTACACCCTTCTTCTCTCTCTCCCCATTACACCCTTCTTCTCTCTCTCCCCATTACACCCTTCTTCTCTCTCTCCCCATTACACCCTTCTTCTCTCTCTCCCCATTACACCCTTCTTCTCTCTCTCCCCATTACACCCTTCTTCTCTCTCTCCCCATTACACCCTTCTTCTCTCTCTCCCCATTACACCCTTCTTCTTCTCTCTCTCCCCATTACACCCTTCTTCTTCTCTCTCTCCCCATTACATCCCTTCTTCTTCTCTCTCTCCCCATTACATCCTTCTTCTTCTCTCTCTCCCCATTACATCCTTCTTCTTCTCTCTCTCCCCATTACACCCTTCTTCTTCTCTCTCTCCCCATTACACCCTTCTTCTTCTCTCTCTCCCCATTACACCCTTCTTCTTCTCTCTCTCCCCATTACACCCTTCTTCTTCTCTCTCTCCCCATTACACCCTTCTTCTTCTCTCTCTCCCCATTACACCCTTCTTCTTCTCTCTCTCTCCCCATTACACCCTTCTTCTTCTCTCTCTCTCCCCATTACACCCTTCTTCTTCTCTCTCTCCCCATTACACCCTTCTTCTTCTCTCTCTCTCCCCATTACACCCTTCTTCTTCTCTCTCTCTCCCCATTACACCCTTCTTCTTCTCTCTCTCTCCCCATTACACCCTTCTTCTTCTCTCTCTCTCCCCATTACACCCTTCTTCTTCTCTCTCTCTCCCCATTACACCCTTCTTCTTCTCTCTCTCTCCCCATTACACCCTTCTTCTTCTCTCTCTCTCCCCATTACACCCTTCTTCTTCTCTCTCTCTCCCCATTACACCCTTCTTCTTCTCTCTCTCTCCCCATTACATCCCTCCTCTCTCTCCACTATTGCCCTCCTCTGTCTCTCTCTTTCTCTCCACTATTGCCCTCTTCTGTCTGTCTCTCTCTCTCCACTATTGACCTCTTCTGTCTGTCTCTCTCTCTCTCCACTATTTACCTCTTCTGTCTGTCTCTCTCTCTCTCCACTATTGACCTCTTCTGTCTCTCTCTCTCTCTCTCTCTCTCCACTATTGACCTCTTCTGTCTCTCTCTCTCTCTCTCTCTCTCCACTATTGACCTCTTCTGTCTCTCTCTCTCTCTCTCTCTCTCCACTATTGACCTCTTCTGTCTCTCTCTCTCTACTATTGCCCTCTTCTGTCTCTCTACTACTGCCCTCTGTTTTACTGGCTTTATTCTTTCATCTTTTTAGTTTTATCTCTTGGTAAAATATCACATTGTTATTCATCTTTCATGTAGGTTAGATTTCTTTTCAAGTTGGCATGCAACAAACAAAATTTAAAAAATAAAAAATGCACAAATTGAATTTGATATTAAAATGTATTTGGATAAGATTTTAGGATGGAAAAGTGTTCTGCATCTTTGAAATAACAAATTGAAACAGGAGATGGGATGGATAAGTATAGTTAATACTAAAATACAAACCCATTCTCTTTCTAAGAGAAAGTGTGGAACAAAGATTAACATAGTGTAAAAAATGTTTGCCTCTGCTTATAAACTTTTAATAGAATTTAAGAAAAAAAATGATTGCTGCCTTAAGAGTATTTGTCAATAATTACAGCTTATTTAACTTTTGTTTTATATCTACTAAATAATAAAACATCATTTCTCCATCTTGGTCTTATTGATTTGCTACTTGAAGATGTAATTCTATTTTTATTTATTTTTTTTCTCTCATTTATTTTTATTTTTTTCTTCCATACTTCAAATTGTTTATCAGAACTTGCTTTCTCCTCTTTTTTTTTTTTTTTTTTCTTTTTGCAGTTTGTTTTTCTTTTTGTGTGTGTCCTTCCTTTGTTTTAATTTTCTTTAAATTGGGATACTTGGCTTAATCAGAAGTTTTCACTAGTTGTTTGTCTGTTTTCTGTCTATACCAACATTTACCCCCTCCTTCATTTTTTTTAAAATAGTCTGTTTGAATCAAAAAGAAAAACAAAAAATGAAATGATGTCTAAAAACCAAAAAACAAAAATGAAATAAACAAAAACCGGAACTGATTTGCTATAAATACAAACAAATGTGCATAAATAAAGGTAATTTAAAAAAAAAACAAAATCTTTTGTGGTTTTTAATTTCAGTATTTTTTTATTTTTTTTTTTTAATATATACATACACTGTTGGATAAATTTTCTTTAAGTTGCTTATTATATCACATGATGAGGAGAAGAGAAAGAGGGTTTTTTTTTTTCCTTTCTTTCATCTCATTATCAATATGATGACATCGATGTGTGTTAAGAACAACATATTCACATAATACAACAACTAGAGAAACATAAGACTTCACTCTTTCACACAACATATGTCACAGAGCGCATATGCGAGAAAATCAGCAATAGCCAATTGGATAGCTGACTAGCGGAAATTTTAGCAGCAGCCATCTTAGCACATATGCAAATTAAGCAAGTGTGCACGCGCTGACATCACAGGAAGGAAGGAAGGAAGGAAAAAGGACAGCACATGGTCGAGCAGGAGAAGCAAAGTGTGTGACGGGAAGGTGGACATGTGAAGTCGAAGGCGAGAATGTGCTGGCTATGGCCGGCATCAGGTTGCGAGAAGAGACTTTTAAAATGCACATGTAAGATGGCAGAGCGTTGTAAAACACGTGTGTAAAGACTTGATAATGAAACGTGTTATTGTTGGTAGAACCACAAATGCATTTCATTTGCACTTTTAGAAAAGGCAGTCGCATTTTTATCCCCCCCTTTTTTTTTTGTTCCTCTGCGACGGTATCAGACGATGTGTGGGTCTGAATGGTTGAAATGTAACACGGTCCAAGTGCAACATGCTACATTACACATAGTCTACATTATATAGCTGCATAAGAAGATACTGTGATTAAAATTTATGTAATGTTTCCATTAATAAGTGATCAATAGATAAAAGTATTTACCAGTGATGGGATTCCAATATTTTTTCTGATTTTGATACAATTACTGATTCTGATTTTTTTTATAAATCTCTTACAATTTAACTATGAAGTTATTTTCCCTAATTACGGTAAAAACACATGTTAAATGTGTAGATATTTTCTCGAACGTAAAAATACACTTGTGTAGGGGAAGGTGATCTATAAATTTTAATTTTGCTTGTAATTTAAAATCAGTAAATATTTATTATTTTATTATTGCTACCCACAGCAGGAGATTTTGCTTTAAATAAAATCAAAGAAAGGCACAAATTTTCCCAATTCTGATACCTATTCCAAAAGTTCTGATTTTTTTTTTTTTTTTTTTACAGTTTCCGATTTCGATTAATCGTCCCAACACTAGTATTTATAGATCTGGGTGTTTATACGTGCTGGATTTTATGTGCTTTCTGCTTCTCGTTGTCGCCATTTTGTTTAGTGGCTATGTAACATAGCGTCTGTTTACTAAGATGAATAAAACTTTTCATGTAGGAAAGACACAAGGGAGAGGTTTGCTGAGTTTTCCTCACAATTTGTATTTGGACAAAATTAATTAGGAGTGAGAGACTAATGCTAACTTAATAATTATTTACTTACTCATTTCTTAATTTAGAAAGTTTAATGCAGACGAACAGAGGCTTGAGATGACATTTGCTTTGTGTCCAATTGTAAAATGCGCATAAATATTATAATTCAAACAGAATCTGAAACGTATTATGTTTTTTCTAAACAGTTCATTTCTTGTAAGTTTAAAAAAAAAAAAAAAAAAAAAACTCTAAATACTCTGAGATCCAAACCAAAACCTAAAGACTCAAGTATAATAATCAGTAGGCCAGCTTGACACTATCTTTTTAAAAAAGTTTTCAAACTTATTTTTAACATAAAGAATCTGTCATGTGAATCATTCACGCATGCACATTCGTGAAACAGTTGAAAAACTGATACAAATCTGACGTACCCCATGTACCAATTTTTCAATTTTTACCACTTAGCAACCCCTTTTTACTGGATAAAAACTGACTCAAAAGTTGTCCACATGTCTGAATACCCTGTATACCAAATTTCAAGTCTAGATCAAAAATTTGTTGAGCATCTAGGTTGAAAATTGTCCTCTCTATCACACACACACACACACACACACACATTCTCGCTTATATATAGACTAACCTGGGTTCCCAGCATTGTGTGTTTGGAGGTGTGCATTGAGCAAAAAAAAAAAAAAAATGGTAGCAGGCAGGCTTGAACCCATACTGTAAAGTAGGAAAAGAATGTGAAAAAAAAACATGATGTCGTTGTCATTGCGCCCATCGCCAAACCAGAAGTGACATAGGTTTAAATTAAGGCTAGACAATCGAAAAGAGGGGATGACTTGAAAATATCGGCGAAAAAAGCGACCTCCTCCTGCAGAAAAGTGCCAAGTTGAGGGTGAAGGAATCAATGTTTGGTCAATTTTTTCGATATTTGTCATCTGAAGTATTGAGCTTCAAAACGATATTGATCTTGTGAAAATCCGTCGCCTCTGAAAGTTTTAGGCAGACATACAAACGTACATACATACATTGAAACAGGCAGGTGAGATTTATATAATAGATTATGTCCTGTTTTGTTTACATGCTTCCATGAAGAGAACCGATCTGAAAACCTTTGTTTTCTCGCTTGAAACATGTGACTTCATTGTTTGAGTCTATTTTGCTACTGTGTTTGACGTCTTGTCCTTCCTGTCACTCCTCTCTGACGATTCTATTTTACTAATCTGGGTTATTATCATGCACTCAGTATGACCCTTGTCAAAATCACACTAGCTAACTTAATAGCTACTGACATAGTGTCCCTAATATGTAAGAAATGTTGTGGCGACAACTCAAACAAAAACTTTGAATTATTCATTATTTTTTTGTTTTGCTCTTCTTCAGGTCACCTTTTATCACCCTCAAAATGGAGTTTTGTTGTCAAGCCAATCTCTGGAAAAAAATTGGCATGGTTTTGGCGGTAGTAATTGGATTATTCGAACTACTGTTCTCATTTTGAATGTTACACTTATGACATTTTGGTTGATGTAACCTCCAACTTTCTTCAGGGGTATATTGTTAAACTCAGGAATCTGCACAGAACTTTGAATGGAACCCTATATTTAATCCACGGGCGTAGTATGCTCTTGTTCTGTTAGTCAAGACCGGGTAGAAGTCTTTAATTTGCAATTTTATTCTTCGTGTTGTCTGAACTGTGGACTGAACCTTCAACCTCCAGAAGAGTGTAACTTAGAACTGAAATTTTATTTAGTATTTTATGTTACATCATCGGTCCATGTGAAACGAGTGTATGCTACCTTCTGTGGATTAAATAAGGGTCCATTTGACAGAAAAATTCCCGAGTTTGCTAAGTTACACATGAAGAAGTTTGGAGGTTTTATTTGCTGAAAGTTTTCAAAATGACGCACCAAGGTGAGAACAGTAGTCCGAATAATCCAAATTAGAGAAATTACCAATCCTTATCTAAAAAATTCAGAAACAATGGTCTTGTCTGTTTATACTTTTTATAGCATTTATTAGGGATGGGATGATTCCGATTCTTTCTAAAGCTCTAAATATTTAACTATAAAGTTATTTTTCCCCGATTACCATAAAAACATGTGTTAATGTACGGATACATTTGTGAAAGATGATCTATCGATTTTAGTTTTACTAATAGGTTAAAAAATCAACAGATATTAACTATTTTAGTATTACTATCAGCTGTAGAATATTTTTTCGTTAAAGAAAAGAAAAAAAAAAAAAATCCAATTAAAAGAATCGTTGTTGGCATCGGAAAATAGGCACAAATTTTTCCTATTCTGATACGCCCCAAAATTTCTGTTTTGTTTTTTTTTTTTTCATTCATTTATTTATTTTTTATTCCCGATTCTGATTAATCAACCCAACACTAGCATCTATATCTGGTGATTTTAATATTCATAATGGAGATAGGCCAGCACACTGCAACAAGACCAATAGTGAAAGGTGTTTTTCTTGACATTTCCCTTGCTTATGAGTTAACTCGCTTATGTATATGATAGTGACGGACATTTCGAAAGACTTCATCTTTTCTCCAAAACTTGTCAACTGTATTTTTACTCTTCTATCTCTGGGATCTTTTGATCCTCCATATTTTTATATTCTTGAAGCCAACCAAGTTAGACTTAAGACGTCTCTTTTGCATCAGAATGTATCTATATTCAAGGACTGATTGATATGAAAATATCGAAAAAAGGTTATATTGCATGTATCCGTTATAGAACGACGTTCTCCAAAAAAAAATTTAATTTAATTTCATCAAGTAGGTTTTTTTTAAAAATTTTTAAAAATATTTTTTACTCTGGAAAAAAAAAAAAAAAAAAAAAATTTGTTATGATACCAAGCAAAAGGTTCGATATATATATATATATATATATATATATATATATATTTAGGAAGAAAAGTTAGTATTAAAGTCGGGGAGGGAGTATTGGCGCTTTTAACTAGAGTTATCTCCCTGTGACATGTTTAACAAATTCCATAATGGCTGACTTCAACGCGCTCTCATAAGAATGTTTTTCCACTGTAAAAAAAAAAAACTACTCAAATTAAATGAAATTTTTTTTCAGAGATCTTCAGTCCGAAACTGATACATACAATATAACTTTTTTTTCAAACTCTTCATTTTTTAATGTCTTGATTAAACTGTACAAGTACCGGATGCTGTGTACAATAAAGAGAAACATTTACCAGGCGAAAAGAGAATGAGATGCTTTGCATGTTGTGACTACCCATCTGCCAAAGTAATTAAAAAAAAAAAATTAGAAAAACAAAAACTTTTCCGCATGTGAAGAATTAATTAGCTTATGTAGAGACCAACTGAAATAAATGAAAGGATTTCTGGAAAGTGAGGTGGTTTTCAGAGTAGAAAGAACATGGTCGTCGTGGATATCTGTTAGAAAAGTTGGATTGCTATTTCGACCTAAAATGAACAACCGTTTCAGCTTATAAATTTTTGATCTTGATGGAACTGAAGCAACCATTGAGTTGATTGACAAAGTGGAATTAAAGTATGACTTATCTGGAGTGAAGCGGGTTGATCATGTTATCCCTCTTCAGCTAACAGCATTTGCAGTTTATCATTAAAGACGAATCCGATGCAGTACAAATTAAAGAACAACATTTATTGCTTTTGCCAATGATCAATGCCGTATGAGAAGTTTGAGGTACATGTGTTGCAACCGAGCAAGACCGTAGACGTGTCTTTGGCAGATTTGTGGAAGGTGTCAGTCCGATCTGGACAAATACCAGATCATGTGATGATGTGTTTGTACAAAGGCTTCCTAACCCTGTTAAAACATTGCTGCGGTCTTCCTCCAGAGTGAATGATCTGACCTTAGAAGAGCTGTTGCCCCAAGCATTGTTGAAGTCGGGGAACCAGTTGTGGTGGTGGCACAGCCTACCTTAATTACTCGGCCACCTGTGTACATGGTTGGAGATCTGTATTATATAAGTGCTATAAGTGCAATGGCGCTAATCATTCTGCAACAGACCTTACAAAAGAGGGAGACCATCTGTCAGTGCTGTTATTGGTTCAGTTAGACTGGTTATCTGGTCAGAGATTGTTCAGGAAAACTATATTGGGAATAAGACATCAGCAGCAGTTTATTCCCCAGTCAGAATATATACTCTATCGTTAGAGCATATGTTGATAATGTGTAACTACCTTAAAAAGACAGTTCTAAACCATCTTCATTAATCTCTCCCACACCGCCCCATACCAAGCCGAATACATAGGTATGGTCTGATGTTTGATGTGATAAGTGTCATAATTGTTCTTAAACTCCTCCAACAAATAAACTTGCTCTATCAAGTCACAACCAGCTCCAAAAGAATGAGCGTTGTCAGATTAAATGTGTGAAGGAACTCTAAACATATTAAAGAATCTCAAAAAGGCCAATATCATCGAGCGAACAGACATGTCAGGCACAAGTTTCAGATGAATGGCTTTGACATTAAAACGTGAATATCTATGTATACATTTTCTTAGTTTCGTCACCTTCCTGCACACACAAGTGACCCGTAAAGTCAATACCAGTATGCAAGAAAAGCCTAACCAAGTTAACTTGATGGTTGGGCAAGTTAGTAATCTTGGGGTACTTAAAGGACAGAGTTGTACCTTTTACAGACAGTACAACAAGAGATTACCGTTTTGATGGCCTGTCTGGCCCTAGGTAACCAAAATCTTGAGAGGTGTAGATTGGAAAGAGTTGCAGCTATTCCCAAATGTTTGCACCTAACGTGGCAACCCATGACAATCAAATGAGTCACATGACATGACCTAGGCAACAAAATAGGATGCATAATATCTTTGGAAAAATAAGTAGAGTTGTCGATTTCGTCCACGAGAATGTATCAACCCTTCCCCATCCAGATATAGATTGAATTTAGAAACCAATAAAGGGATCTCATTACAGGAGGATTTATCCAAATAATTCTTTTTCTTCACCAGAAATTGAGTAAGCCTAATTAAATAAGATCTGGCCTTAAGACTAAAATCACAATTGACACCTTTTTTATTTCAAATATAAATTTAAAAACTAAAGTTATTATATTATAATTATAATATAATATTAACTTATTTAAAGGGAAAATCTTTCTACATTAATTACAGATAGATATTTAACTCACACCTAGTGTATGCATTAGTGAGTATTTTATTGGTTGAGCAAAGGTATGCCAGTCCAAGTTATCTCCCTTCAACCAGTCGGACCTCTCACCCGAAATTCAAACTCCGTTCTAAATTTATTTAGAGAGATGCTTCTTCTCACAAAGTCTGCAGGATTATCTCCTGTGTGTATATATTTGAACTTAACCTTATATCCCCTGCTACATAAATCAACAATCATTGTTTTAATATCCTTTAAATGATTTCTGGTAAATTGACACTTTGAGTTAATAGTATTGGACAGAAGTCAGAACAACACGACTTTAGCATCAACAGCTATAATGATTTCACTCAACATTTTGGACAAGAACATATTAACCAACACAAAAACGTGTTTGACACACATATAAACAGCTAATAATTCCATTGTGGGTAAGGTCCTCTTAACAGAAGGAGCTACCTTTGCCTTGGCAAAAATTAAATTAGCTTCACCATGCTTACATAAATATTCAACAATACCGTAAGCCTGATTTGAAGCGTCGCAAAATACTATCAAAACCGCAACAGAATCTATATCAACAGAGTATGTTGAACTCAAGATTTCCAACACCAATTAGTTCTTGATAAAGATTCTTCCAAGAGACCAAAATATCATGCGGAACCTTCTGGTCCCAGGAAATCCCCAATTTTCAGAGCTTGCTCAGAATTATCCGACCTTTAGCAAGTTACCGGTAATACCAATCCTATCAGATCAAAGACTGAGGAATTCATGGACAAGAACTTAATTTCATCTTGTCAGATAAAAGGTCACAAAGATAACCCCAAACCTTTTCATACGTATTTCCATGAGAGAAGTAATTGTCGTAAAGTTTCATACACTGTGCAACCAGTTCACTATTACTGCAACAAGCTTTCAAAGAAAAGTCTCGTATAATCGTTGTCAACATAAAAACTTTCAAGTAATAAATCCTTGCAAGGACCTGGTGGATATTTCTCCATGTGGCACTTCATAATGTAACTTAAAATAAATGGGCTAGATACAAACCCAAATATGAGAATCTTGTACCTAAAACATACTAGTCTATTTTCAAGCTTTCAAAAACATGGAAACGGTTTTTATCAAATTCATTTTTTAGCTTAATCATCAGAAAGGCATTTCTGATGTCTGCCATTTGGACATACTAATTAGTTCTGAATTTGAGTATCAATTCCAGCATATCCGAGCACAAATTTACTCTGGCATAAGCGAAGTCATTAAGAGAAGGTTTTCTGTCTGTTCTCAAAGAACAATTGAAAACAGCACAGATTTTGTTGTGCAATGTAAGTCTATTTAAACACGGGACGATGTGGAATCCAAGTGTACTTACTAAACTTAGAAGGATCAACATTTATTCTTTCGATTATACCTTCCTTCTCTTGTTCCAAAAACACCTGACAATATTCAAGGTACAAATCCCCTTCAGATAATTTATGAAAAACACGATCTAACTGATAGAGCTGCCTGGTAGTTAGAGGGTACAGTACTTAGTTTATCCTCGTCCCAGGATAAACTTGTATGATAACCGTTGTCAACAAAGCTAATAGAACAAAAGGTTTGAATTTTCTTTGTCACTGATTTCATTTTTTACGATACCTATCATCTCTAAACAACCTCTCAACAATTCTATCAACAGAAGACTCTGTAACCGTTCCGAATTTCAAAGTATTTCGATTTGGAGTCCAACACATAGTGAACATGAGAATATCGCAAAAAGAATATTTGTCCACAATGTAAGCATAATTCAAAACCAATTCTTTTGTCTGAGGAGATCTAAAGTCAGCTATATTTCTGGAGAAAACCTTGCCCTGAGGGAACTCCCAAACGTGTCCCCCTCTAAATCTGCTTAAATTCTTAGGTCCTTAGGAATTTAATCACATCAACTCCCAATAGTGCATGGATGGGCAACCTGTCGCCGTCCAACTCAGAATAATCAGTAGCTAGCTCAACCTTATAAGCTTCATAAAATCTTCAATTAAAAAAGTCAATCCATTAATATAGGAATCTAATCAATCAAGAATGACATAGAACGGATTACTTGAGGGAACTTCACGTTAAGGTCGATTTCTTTCAAATTTTTTAGCTCTTTCTCCAAGAAAGTTTTGAGCAAAAATTTAAGATCCTTTAAGGGAAAAACTAAACCAGGAAACTTATCCAACAAGGTAAGAGATAAGATTTCTCACTACCTATATCCAGCAAACAATTGAAGGATACTTGTTTGTCACAACCTGTATTGACAGAGATTTTAACGATTGGTAGAATTGACAAACTATTATTAAGCCAGCAGGCATTAGCTGTTGTAGGGGAACTAACTGAACTAGGGCACAAAATTCTGCAATGTCCCTCTCTATTGCAAGTCCAGCAAGTACCAAATTCCTTCTTGTCACAAAAACATTTTTTTCTCATTATGGAGAGAACTCGAACATTTAGAGCACAACCCCAACTCTTTGCATCTTTCAAAACTTACAGCATAAGTAGGATAAGAACTACAAGAAAAACACCGATAGTCATTAGCTTTGCAAAAATTACAACTCTAATTTGCTTTAGTCGCCTTGGTATAAAAATTCTCCAAGGTAGAAGGCTTTTTGATAGCAGAGGTATACTTAAGCTTATGAGAAAACTTCAACCTTACAAGGGTAAGAATCTTACAAAACTCCAATGTATGAAATTTCAGAACGATTATCTCATATTTCCTCCAGGGATGGAAAATTATTTCCAACCTTATGAACTAATTCTATTTTAAAGAAAGCTGGTAACTCGTTAAAAACTATGTGGCTAAGCAAGTTATTTCCAGGAGATTCAATCTCCAAAAAATCCAATTCAAACAAATTTTAAGCTCATATATCTGAGCCTTCAAAATACTCAGAAACCTCCTGATGGCAGAAACATTACTTAGCCTTTTAGTATGTAATATAGAAAAAAAAAAAAAAAAAAATTGAGTCAATTATATCTTTTTTCATCTAAAGATTCTGTAGTGAGAATGTTTAGAGCTACCTGATCGTTTTCATCAAATACTGTCAAATGTGTAATTAACTGGAAGGCGTAGCCAGTTATTTTTCAAAATGACCAGCTTTAAAGCATCATAGTCAAGATTAGCTATGCCATTCTGAAATTCCCTCCTGAAATTCAGAAAGACCAATTTATCAGTTTCCAGATCCTTATCATTGAACTTAGAGCACTCAATCTTAGAAACCAAGTTAGGATCTT
The DNA here is from genome assembly GCF_053919585.1 of Euprymna scolopes. NCBI lineage: Eukaryota > Metazoa > Mollusca > Cephalopoda > Sepiida > Sepiolidae > Euprymna > Euprymna scolopes. Next base: position 94,234,530 of record NC_136491.1, read on the forward strand.
GGTTTTCACTGTAGACTTCCGACGTTCAATGGAATCATCACCCTTAGAAGATTGTAGGTTAGACTTTTTTCAACACTTGAATCTGGAACAAGGTACATTCTTTATTAAAAGATTCGATCATAGTCTCATCAATCTCTTCTGTTAAATAAACATTGATAATTTGTTCTTCTAAAAGATTCGCAGATTTCAAATATCAATTTTATTTTTATATAATGCCAAACTAGATTCCTCAACCTCTTCCTGCAACTCTAAAAATTCAAACAGTCAATATTTTGTCTCTAGCCAACTTCATCCTTTGCACCAACGAAGCAGTAGTAGCAGGAGAAGCCATTTTTACGTAACTAAGCTCCACCCCCAAGAATAGCCCATAAATCAGAAAGGACTGACGTCAGTAAGAATCAAAGAGAATATAAGGGGAGTGACTAAGAGAGAGTCGACAGATAACAAGGAGAGAGAGGGGGGGGTAACTGAACACATCCCAACGGTTACAGATAACCTTAAAAGGAGAACCAATGATGTAACCTGCTTCTTGGTGCTTAAAAAAAACAAAACAAAACAAAAAAAGCAAGGAGACAATATGGCAGCCAAAACTGACAAAGGTTAGAAAAAAAAGACCAAACTTTGAACACCATCTCGCAACTTTCTTTTCTATTCTCTGCTCCATTGTATCAGAAATATTCTTTATTTGAGATGATAGAATCCTATACCAAGATGGGGGAGGGGGCTATTGACTGTAATATCTACAAAAGCCCATTTCTAACACTGAGGAAAACTGTCACCTAGATGCTGCAGAAGTGTGGCAGACCAGAAGCTGAGGAACTGGTGAGCAACCACAGTTGTAATAAACTGCAATTCATTCTTTGAAATTTGGATAAACCCTTGTTGGCAACCTGGTATCAAAGAATAAGAAACTATAACTAGAAGAATACCTGCCCCAAGATGGGTAAAATGAATTCCCTGAACGAAACATATGAAGATTAAAATCAAGATATAATGATACTAATCCTTATATCTAGAATACTTATTCCAGTTTTGATTCTAGATTAGAAGAATGTCTTTTTGTTTTTTTAAGGTACAATACATTTTACTGTCGCATTTTTGAATGCATTTTTATTTTGCCAGTCAACTTTTAAATAATCCTGGCCATTTCTTTTAGAATAATAATTGCCAGGTTCAGTATTGTTAAGAAAAAATTAATTTTTCTTTATTTTGTAAACATGTTTTTTGAAAACAGTGTCTCCTCCTACTCTCAGTCGGCGAACAGTAAAGGAGTTGACGCTACATACATCACCTTGTTGAAAGGCCTGTACAGTGGGGCTACTTCTACTTAAAAGCTCCATCGTGACAGCAACAAGATAGAACTGGAGAGGGGGTTGAAGACACGGTGACAACATCTTGCCATAACTCTTCACAGCCTGCCTCCAAGATGTGATAATCGGTCGAATTAAGTGGGAGGGTAGAGGAGTCAACATCGATGGCGAGCACCTGTTACATCTCATCTTTGCTGATGATACAGTACTGATGGCACACTCTCCTCAGAAACTAAACAACATCCACTCTAAGAACAAACCGGTTGGCCGCAACATGTATCTTGGGAAGACCAAGGTGATGTTAAACCAGCACCCTGCCAAGTTGCCAATAATTGTTGATGGAAAGACCATTGAGGAAGTTGAAAGCTACATCTACTTGGGGGAAAAAATGACGAAAGATGGAGATCTCTCTGAGATAAAGAGAAGGATAAAATTGGAATGGGCAGCTTTGGGGAAAGTGGAGAATATCATAAGAAACGAAAAGCAAATATATCAATCAAAGGGAAGATCTTCAATGAATTCATACTACCTGTGATGATCTATGGTAGTGAAACAACTCGCCAAAGTAAAATCCTGGCAGTGGCACAAAAGAAGATGGAGAGGATAATGTTAGGCATCACTCTACAAGACAGAAAGACAAACATCTGGATCCACAAACAAACAAGTTATTGACATCAATACTGCCATCAAAGAATCCAAACACAAATGGGCAGGGCATATAGCCAGACAACATGACAACAGATGGTCCACCAGGACAACGAATGGACACCTCGTGAATATAAGAGGCCAAAAGGAAGATCAAAATATGAGATGGAGGGACGACCTGATACAACACATGGGTCCCACGTAGCAGCGGATAACTTGGGACAGATATAGATGGCTAAAGTCCAAGGAGGGGTTCCTCATTGAGTAATAAAACCCTTATTGATTGATTGATTGTAAAAATAATTGTCAGTATGGGATAAATATTCTTTAAATAAGTAAAACAAATATATCTATTTATTTATTTATTAAAAAATTGTAGCAATTTAATTCTTTTTTTAGAATTATAGACATCTTCTGTGTTCTTACTGTAAAAATAGTTGTCAGTTAGTCTTCGAATTAATAAAACGAACGTCATTTTTTTAAATGAATTTATTTAAAACTGTATTGTTTTAGTGGATAGGACAACATTATTGATGTTTGAACAATTCATTTTGAAATAGGTAAAGTATGATTCGTTTTACTACTGTAGTAGTAGTAGTAGTAGTAGTAGATTAATCACCACTCATCATCTTGGATCTCATTTTTTTTAAATTGTGTTTGAAAGGTGATAACATATATACCAACGTGAATACCTTAGTGTATTAATTATCATTTATTATTATTAGTATTTATTATCATTTATTATTAGTATTTATTATTATTTATTTTTAGTAGTATTTATTATCATTTATTATTATTAGTATTTATTATCATTTATTATTATTAGTATTTATTATCATTTATTATTAGTATTTATTATTATTTATTATTATTAGTATTTATTATTATTTATTATTAGTAGTATTTATTATTATTTATTATTATTAGTATTTATTATCATTTATTATTAGTAGTATTTATTATTATTTATTTATTATCATTTATTATTATTTATTATTAGTAGTATTTATTATTATTTATTACTATTAGTAGTATTTATTATTATTAGTATTTATTATTATTTATTATTATTAGTATTTATTATTATTTATTATTAGTATTTATTATCATTTATTATTATTAGTATTTATTATCATTTATTATTAGTATTTATTATTATTTATTATTATTAGTATTTATTATTATTTATTATTAGTATTTATTATGATTTATTATTAGTAGTATTTATTATTATTTATTATTAGTATTTATTATCATTTATTATTAGTAGTATTTATTATTATTTATTTATTATCATTTATTATTATTTATTATTAGTAGTATTTATTATTATTTATTATTATTAGTAGTATTTATTATTATTATTAGTAGTATTTATTATTATTTATTATTATTAGTATTTATTATTATTTATTATTAGTATTTATTATCATTTATTATTATTAGTATTTATTATCATTTATTATTAGTATTTATTATTATTTATTATTATTAGTATTTATTATTATTTATTATTAGTATTTATTATCATTTATTATTAGTAGTATTTATTATTATTTATTTATTATCATTTATTATTATTTATTATTAGTAGTATTTATTATTATTTATTATTATTAGTAGTATTTATTATTATTATTATTAGTATTTATTATTATTTATTATTATTAGTATTTATTATTATTTATTATTAGTATTTATTATTATTTATTATTATTAGTATTTATTATTATTTATTATTAGTATTTATTATCATTTATTATTAGTAGTATTTATTATTATTTATTTATTATCATTTATTATTATTTATTATTAGTAGTATTTATTATTATTTATTATTATTAGTAGTATTTATTATTATTATTAGTAGTATTTATTATTATTTATTATTATTAGTATTTATTATTATTTATTATTAGTATTTATTATCATTTATTATTATTAGTATTTATTATCATTTATTATTAGTATTTATTATTATTTATTATTATTAGTATTTATTATTATTTATTATTAGTATTTATTATGATTTATTATTAGTAGTATTTATTATTATTTATTATTAGTATTTATTATCATTTATTATTAGTATTTATTATTATTTATTATTATTAGTATTTATTATTATTTATTATTAGTAGTATTTATTATTATTTATTATTATTAGTAGTATTTATTATTATTTATTATTATTAGTATTTATTATCATTTATTATTATTAGTATTTATTATCATTTATTATTAGTATTTATTATTATTTATTATTATTAGTATTTATTATTATTTATTATTAGTATTTATTATGATTTATTATTAGTAGTATTTATTATTATTTATTATTAGTATTTATTATCATTTATTATTATTAGTATTTATTATTATTTATTATTATTAGTATTTATTATCATTTATTATTAGTAGTAATTGTTATCATTTATTATTATTAGTATTTATTATTATTTATTATTAGTAGTATTTATTATCATTTATTATTATTAGTAGTATTTATTATTATTATTATTAGTATTTATTATTATTTATTATTAGTATTTATTATTATTTATTATTATTAGTATTTATTATTATTTATTATTATTAGTAGTATTTATTATTATTATTATTATTAGTATTTATTATTATTTATTATTAGTAGTATTTATTATCATTTATTATTATAAGTAGTATTTATTATTATTTATTATTATTAGTATTTATTATTATTTATTATTAGTAGTATTTATTATCATTTATTATTAGTAGTAGTATTTATTATTATTTATTATTATTAGTATTTATTATTATTTATTATTAGTAGTATTTATTATTATTTATTATTATTAGTATTTATTATTATTTATTATTATTATTAGTATTTATTATTATTTATTATTAGTAGTATTTATTATTATTTATTATTAGTAGTATTTATTATTATTTATTATTATTAGTATTTATTATCATTTATTATTAGTAGTATTTATTATTATTATTATTAGTAGTATTTATTATTATTTATTATTATTAGTATTTATTATTATTTATTATTAGTAGTATTTATTATTATTTATTATTATTAGTATTTATTATCATTTATTATTAGTAGTATTTATTATTATTATTATTAGTAGTATTTATTATTATTTATTATTATTAGTATTTATTATTATTTATTATTAGTAGTATTTATTATTATTTATTATTAGTAGTATTTATTATTATTTATTATTATTAGTATTTATTATCATTTATTATTATTAGTATTTATTATTATTTATTATTAGTAGTATTTATTATTATTTATTATTATTAGTATTTATTATTATTTATTATTAGTAGTATTTATTATCATTTATTATTATTAGTATTTATTATTATTTATTATTAGTAGTATTTATTATTATTTATTATTATTAGTATTTATTATTATTTATTATTATTATTAGTATTTATTATTATTTATTATTAGTAGTATTTATTATCATTCATTATTATTAGTATTTATTATTATTATTATTAGTAGTAGTAGTATTTATTATCATTTATTATTATTAGTATTTATTATTATTATTATTAGTATTTATTATCATTTATTATTATTAGTATTTATTATTATTATTATTAGTAGTAGTAGTATTTATTATCATTTATTATTATTAGTATTTATTATCATTTATTATTAGTATTTATTATTATTTATTTTTAGTAGTATTTATTATCATTTATTATTATTAGTATTTATTATCATTTATTATTAGTAGTAATTATTATCATTTATTATTATTAGTATTTATTATTATTATTATTAGTAGTAGTAGTATTTATTATCATTTATTATTATTAGTATTTATTATTATTATTATTAGTATTTATTATTATTATTAGTAGTATTTATTATTATTTATTATTAGTAGTATTTATTATTATTTATTATTAGTAGTATTTATTATTAGTTATTAGTAGTAGTATTTATTATTAGTTATTAGTAGTAGTATTTATTATTATTTATTATTAGTAGTATTTATTATTAGTTATTAGTAGTAGTATTTATTATTAGTTATTATCAGTAGTATATATTATTATTTATTATTAGTAGTATTATCATTTATTACTATTAGTATTTATTATTATTTATTATTATTATTAGTAGTAGTATTTATTATCATTTATCATTAGTAGTATTTATTATTATTATTTATTATTATTATTATTATTATTATTTACTCACTAGGAGTAGTCACACAAGCCACCATCAAAGATTTCTCTTTGAAAACAACTTGTAGTTTTATCAGGAGTCTAAGTGACAACAAGTCTCCTCAGATTTCTTGTACTATCCACCATTGTCAATAACCTTTGCAGATGAATTTGCATTATCGCAACAACTGCTTAGCATTGATTTCTCGTTGGCAGCGACCATTGGTCTCCACTGGAATGTGGGTGGCAATATGCTTCCCCAAAGTCTCAGTCCCCTTTGGACTCATCCAGCAGGTTAGTGCTTTCTTTCCTCGGTCTTTCCATCCTCCTTGACTCTCTTCACTTATTTGGTGTGGTGGCAGTTTATGGTGACATGCACACACACAAAAAAAGGGGGGTATTATTATTATTATTATTGGTACTGACAAGGAGTTCTCACACAGGTTATCATTAGAGATTATTCACTGACAACAACCAGTGGTGTTCCATGGACTATGGGTGACAACAAGTCTCCCCAGATTTTCAGTAGTCTCCCCACCTCTGTTGATAACTTTTGCAAATGTATTTGCGTAATCATAGCAACCGCTTGCCATTAATTTCTAACTGGCAACAATCATTGGTCTTCACTGAAATTTGGGTGACAACAAGGTCCCAGTCCTACTGCACTCATCTACCAGTAGAGGTCTGGTTAGTGCTTTCTCTCCTCGGTCTTTCCATCCTCCTTGACTATTCACAACTATTTGGTATGGTGTCAGTTGATGCCAACACTACAATTTTTTGGGTGGTGGTGGCATACTTAACTTACAATCTTGCAATTTCAGTTTTCTTAGTCTCATGTGGTATTCTTGTATTTTATTTCTATTGCAGTTTCCATATGGTCGGTTAGCGTTTGTAGTTTATGTGGGTTAGTTTCCACATTCAAGGGTTTTCCTTAAGATTTCAGCTGTTTTCAGCATTACCGTCTTTTGCACAGTCTCTGTCTTCCCCTGCATTCTGATTCCACAATTGTACATTTATTTTCTAAACGGCATCTGCTGCACCAATCACCACCTTCTTCAGATTCAAAGACACGATCTTCAACCTTTTCTCTCCACTTATCGTACTTATTGATGCTCTTTAGAAGTCTCTTAAACATGTCTTTGTAGCATTGTCATGATACTCCAGTTTAGCTCACCACAGAAAATAGCTTTTGGTGGTCTACTGCTTTTCATACATATGACATGTACCGTCCACCTTAGCTGACATGTGGTGATCATTTCTTCAAGGCTAGGAATTCCTGTCCTTTCCAGGACTTGAAAATTTGATACGTGGTCTTTCCACGAGATGTTCAATAGTTGACAAATATGTCTTTGTCGTACCTTTTTGAGTCTTCTTATCAGCTGTCTGTATAGGGTTCATGTTTCTAAGCTGAACAGAAGTGTTGAAATTACAATTGCTGTGTAAACTTTTATCTTGGTTTTTAGATGGATTCCTCTTTGGTCCCTTCTCAGTTTTTCGAATGCTGAAACTGCAGATTAAATTCTTTTTTTTTTTATATTTACATGTTTATAGTTCTGTTGTTGGAGATGGTACTGCCCAAGTAGATGAACTTATCTGCTTCAGTCAGTGGGTTGCCATTTAGGAAAACTTCTCGAGGATTCAACTTTGTTATGAGTTTCTTGGCTTAGAGCTTAAGGTATTATATCAATTATTATCATTTATACATGACTTCAGATTAGTATTTATTCATGCATAGTTTTTTAAATATTGTGAAATACTAACATGTTTTTATGAAAATTTGGGGAAATTCTAAGATGGTAGAAAATAGTATCTTTTGAATAAATAGCCACATATGATATCGAAAAAGTTCCTGCTGTAAATGTCTTGCAAGAAAGATTGGAGCTGACTAAGCAGCTTCCATGGTAATAGCGATAGAATAGAATCAGAAAGGCACAACCTTTCTTCTGTGAGAAATAAATAGTGTGAACCCGGGAGAAATGGTAACTAAGGGGTGCCCACAATCTGTAAAACTTGCAAATTTCGACCTCATGATTTCTTGAATCTAAAACAAACAAACAAAAAAAAGGATTTTGTTTTTCTTTCTTAATTTTAACTTCAGTTTTATAACTTAGACAATAACAAATATATCTTTAAGATGCATCCCTTCACGGAGAGTGTTTAGAAATTAATATTACTTCAAAGTAAAGCATGCATAGACAGAGCCTCTTCTGTTGATATGTTAAATATTGTGTGAAGTTCAACTAATAATCTTTTAAGGATCTTTGTTCACTGAGAGATTGTTATTAAGTAAGGTGTCTGCAACATGACGAGACATGAAGCCACTTGATGTAAAAGACTTGATAAAAAAAAATACTATTTCAATGTCAAAAACTAGACTTCAAGACTAGACTGCCGAAAGTAAACCTAAGGTCCATCTTCTAAGAACCATTGTTCTACTGTAAGAACAAGTACTAGATGGTGTGACGTCAGAGGAGATAAATTAGAAGAAATGTCTTTTCTATTTTAAATGCTGAGACGTTTTTGTGTGTATTTTTTTTTTTTTTTTAGTTTAGACTTTTATGTAATCCTTGTCACTTTCTGTGTGATTTTACAACCAGAGATAATCTGCCTTCAGCCTTGGACAAAATAAAAAAAAATAAAAGAAAATTTAAGGAATTATGTTCACCAAGAATAAGTGCTACAAAATGTGACATCGGAAGCGATAGGTTTGACAGTGTAAAGCTAAAAGTCTTGGAAACCCGATACAAAGAAAATTACTTAAGAATCAATGGTAAACCGGAAAGTTAGGAGCGAGACCCCAAATCTGCAACACCAATCTTTCCTCTCTTTGTCGTTAGCAAGATGTAGGCAATATTAACAACCTAAATAAAAAAAAAGATCACTTATTATGTTTTGCTTAGACCTGTTCAATTGCAGAATGAGAGCATTCACTGTCGAAAGGATCAATGAAAGGTAAACTTAAAAAGACCTGGTTTGAGTGCGTAAGAAAAGATTTGACTGCATGCAGTAGGACTTACACCAGGAGACTTCTCATGATTGCTCTTCATCCAGTTCGGTCCTCATAGTTGACATCGGTCATGCTGCATACAGTCATATTACTTCTTACACACTTGAGCCAGGTCTTCTTCTGTCTATCAAACTCCTTATTGTCATCAATATCTAAGTGGGTTATGGGGTGGATGCAAGAGGTGCCATACAAATCTGAACTATCTGAGTCTCTGAGTATGTAAGGCTGAGCATGTAAGGCATTCATAATCCCATCAACATAAAGTTCCAGATAAAGCACGGTTGCACATCCACTTGATCATGGCATGATCTTTATACTGTTAAAGGGAGATAATTCTGTAAGACTATCATAACAACCTTCTTAGGACCGGCTTATATCAGTAGGGGATCTTTTCTACTTAAGTAATAGATCTCATTATTATCTGGTTTGGGTATTTAATGCACTACGAGTGTCTTGAACTCTGGCATAGGTAACACCAGGCAACGTTTCACACCTGTCCTATGTGAAGTCTGATCTAAAGTGTTTGTATAAAATAAATGTTTGATCCAGTTTGCTGCGATCATTATCACACAATCATTATGCTGTAGTCATTGCAGATCCGGAGCATTTGGGAGCATGTCTCCCTGCCGGATGAGAGAACAAATACGAATTTAAAAGTATTCGCTTTGAATCTGGAACTAAATGTGCCTAGATATAAGTATTGGCAGCAACTTCCTAAACAAAGCAACAAAGCAACAGTGATGGAGCATTCATAAGCACCATGAACGTGTACATTCTCACTTAAGTAGCAGAAGGTAACTTCAACTGTGCAGTCACCTGATTATGGTACAATCATTACACCAAAGATGCCATGGATCAGAAGTGTTTGCAGCCCATGTTATTATTTTGTATTATTATTTTAAATTATTATTTTCATTTCTATTTTATATTATTATTTTATATTATTATTTTATATTATCATTTTATATTATTATTTCATATTATTATTTTAAATTATTATTTTATATTATCATTTTAAATTGTTATTTTATATTATTATTTTATATATTATTTTATATTATTATTTTAAATTATTATTTTATATTATTATTTTAAATTATTATTTTATATTATTATTTTATATTATTATTTTATATTATTATTTTAAGTTATTATTTTATATTATTATTTTAAATTATTATTTCATATTATTATTTTATATTATTATTTTAAATTATTATTTCATATTATTATTTTAAATTATTATTTTAAATTATTATTTTATATTATTATTTTATATTATCATTTCATATTATTATTTTAAATTATTATTTTATATTATTATTTTATATTATTATTTTATATTATTATTTTATATTATTATTTTAAATTATTATTTTAAATTATTATTTTAAATTATTATTTTAAATTATTATTTTATATTATTATTTTAAATTATTATTTTAAATTATTATTTTATATTATTATTTTATATTATTATTTAATATTATTATTTTAAATTATTATTTTATACTAGCGGGGGTACCCGCGTTGCCCGAGTGTTTGTTTCCGGGACGGGGGGGGGGGGTTTAAAAATGTTATGGTAGGTAAGTAGGAAGGATCAAACCCGGAGTCATGAGTAAAAGTAGGAAAATAAAGTGTGAAAAAACAAAACAAAAATAAAACATCTGCAACGTTAACAGTTCGGCCACCAAGAAAAGTCCATTCCAGTTGTTTAGGAAAAAAAAAAAAAAAAAACCGACTACGGTAGGTCGGCGCAAACGTGAAAATATAATGTGAATTGTCCAGCACGCTAACCACTACGCCACAGAGCACTGCAGCTTAGTTTAGTGATTTTAAATAACTTCACATGAAAGAACTACGAAGCCAAACCGGTGTTCTCTTCTCAACTGTTCCTTGTGAACTATCCCCAAACGGTGTTAAGTGGTGGCAGGGGGAGGAGGAATTTATTAGAGAGAAAATATTTTACCCCTTCCATTGATCTTAACCGATTTTGGCCGTGACTTCTCAGCAGAAAAAGTATAGAAATCTAAGATTATCGAGGAATTTGAGAAATAATAAGCCTATAACACACCTCAGATATTGTTCTGCCGTTTGTGCATATTATATTTGCATGAAATATCTTGATTTTTAATCCTATTAATGTCAAAATCAGACGGGAAAAAATGAGTTCATTTTATTTATATAGAGATTATTATTTTATATTATTATTTTATATTATTATTTTATATTATCATTTTAAATTATTATTTTAAATTACTATTTTAAATTATTATTTTAAATTATTATTTTATATTATTATTTTAAATTATTATTTTAAATTATTATTTATATTATTATTTTAAATTATTATTTTAAATTATTATTTTATATTATTATTTTAAATTATTATTTTATATTATTATTTTATGTTATTATTTTAAATTATTATTTTATATTATTATTTAAAGTTATTATTTTATATTATTATTTTATATTATCATTTAATATTATTATTTTAAATTATTATTTTATATTATTATTTTATATTATTATTTTATATTATTATTTTATATTATCATTTAAAATTATTATTTTATATTATTATTTTAAATTATTATTTTAAATTATTATTTTATATAACTATTTTATATTATTATTTTTAATTATTATTTTAAATTATTATTTTATATTATTATTTTAAATTATTTTTTTTATATTATTATTTTAAATTATTATTTTATATTATTATTTTAAATTATTATTTTAAATTATTATTTTATATTATTATTTTAAATTATTATTTTATATTATTATTTTATATTTGTATTTTAAATTATCATTTTAAATTATCATTTCATATTATTATTTTAAATTATTATTTTATATTATTATTTTATATTATTATTTTAAATTATTATTTTAAATTATTATTTTAAATTATTATCTTATATTATTATTTTATATTATTATTTTAAATAATTATTTTCAATTATTATTTTATATTATTATTTAAAATTATTATTTTACATAATCATTTTAAATTATCATTTTATATTATCATTTTAAATTATTATTTTATATTATTATTTTAAATTATTAATTTATATTATTATTTTAAATTATTATTTTAAATTATTATTTTATATTATTATTTTATATTATTATTTGAAATTATTATTTCATATTATTATTTTAAATTATTATTTAATATTATTATTTTATATTATTATTTTAAATTATTATTTAAAATTATTATTGTATATAATCATTTTAAATTATTATTTTATATTATCATTTTAAATTATTATTTTATATTATTATTTTAAATTATTATTTTATATTATTATTTCATGTTATTATATTAAATTAGTTTTTTATATTATTATTTTATATTATTATTTTAAATCATTATTTTAAATTATTATTTTAAATTACAATTTTAAATTGTCATTTTAAATTATTATTTTATATTATTATTTTAAATTTTTATTTTAAATTATTATTTTATATTATTATTTAAAATTATTATTTTATATTATTATTTTAAATTATCATTTTATATTATTATTTGAAATTATTATTTTAAATTATTACTTTAAATTATTATTTCATATTATTATTTTAAATTATTATTTTATATTATCATTTTAAATTATTGTTTTATATTATCATTTTAAATTATTATTTTATATTATCATTTTTAATTATTATTTTAAATTATCATTTTATATTATTATTTTAATTATTATTTTAAATTATTATTTTATATTATTATTTTAAATTATTATTTTATATTATCATTTTAAATTATTATTTTATATTATTATTTTATATTATTTTTTATGTTATTATTTAAAATTATTATTTAAAACTATTATTTTGTATTATTATTTAAATTATAATTTTAAATTTTTATTTTATATTATTATTTTATATTATTATTTTAAATTATTATTTTATATTATCATTTTAAATTATTATTATATATTATTATTTTATGTTATTATTTTAAATTATTATTTTATATTATTATTTTCATTTTTATTTTATATTATTATTTTAAATTATGATTTTATATTATTATTTTGTATTATTATTTTATGTTATTATTTTATGTTATTATTTTACATTATTATTTTATATCATTATTTTATATTACTATTTTCATTTCTATTTTATATTATTTGTTATATTATTATTTTATATTATTATTTTATATTATTATTTTATATTATTATTTTATATTTTTATTTTATATTATTATTTTCATTTCTATTTTATATTATCATTTTAAATTATTATTGTAAATTATGATTTTATATTATTATTTTATATTATTATTTTATATTATTTTTTTCATTTTTGTTTTATATTATTATTTTAAATTATTATTTTATATTATTATTTTCATTTTTATTTTATATTATTATTTTAAATTATTATTTCATATTATTATTTTATATTATTATTTTAAATTTTTTTTTTATATTATTATTTTATATTATTATTTTATATTATTATTTTAAATTATTATTGTAAATGATTATTTTATATTATTATTTTAAATTATTATTTTATATTATTATTTTATATTATTACTTTCATATTTATTTGTACGCAGTAGGAGTTCTCACACAGATCACCATTAGAGATTGCTCACTAACTTTGCCTAACTATGTGGCACTAACTGATGGTATTCTCTTGAGTCTGAATCACAAGAAGTCTCCCCAGATTTCCAGTACTCTTCACTTTCTCGGATAACCTTTGCAATTGAATTTGCATCATTGCAACAGCCGCTTGCCATTGATTTCTTACTGGCAACGACCATTGGACTTCACTAGAATTTGGATGGCGACAAGCCTCCTCAAGGTCCTAGTTATCTTTGAACTCATTAAGTTGAGGTCTGGTTAGTACTTTCTCTTCTCAGCCTTTCCATCCTCCTCGACCCTTCTTGTCTATTTAGTGTGGTGCAAGTTTATGCCGGCACTAAAGTTATTTTTGGAGGGGATGGAAGTTAACTTACAATTATAGAATTTCAGTTTTCTTGATGTGGTCTTTGTCTATTGCGTTTTTTTTTTTTTTACATCTGTTATAGTTTCTATATGTTTTTTTTTTACATCTGTTATAGTTTCTATATGTTCTTTTTATATCTGTTATAGTTTCTATATGTTTTTTTTACATCTGTTATAGTTTCTATATGTTTTTTTTTACATCTGTTATAGTTTCTATATGTTTTTTTTTACATCTGTTATAGTTTCTATATGTTTTTTTTACATCTGTTATAGTTTCTATATGTCCGGCTAGCGTTTGTAGCTCGTGTATTAGTCTTTGTATTCAAGGTTTTTTTTTTTTTAATATTCTAGCCTTATTGCTATGCATTGTACATTCTTAGCCATCCCAATAATTCCAATTTTCCACATTCATTTTTCAAAGATTTTCAGGATTGTTCCTAGTGCTCCTGTGATCATCGGTGATATTTTGATTTTCTTCATTTTCCATATTCCTTTTGCCTCTTTGGTCAGTTCTGTGTATTTGCTTTGCTTTGCCGTCTCCTTGTCATTGATTTTGTAGACTGCTGGAACGACAAAATCTGTAATCTGGCAGGATTTTTCCTTCTTTTTAACTGTTATGACATCTAATCTCCTTGCTTGGATAGGTTTATCTGTTTGTACATCCAAGTCCCATGGGATTTTATGATTTCTGCTTTTAAATACTGCTAATGGTTTGTGCTAATATCATTTGTCTGGATGTTCAAAATTTAGTTATTTGCATAGTACCCAGTGTACTGTCTTTCCCACTTGGTCATGTCTTTTCTTTTAGACATGTTTGCTGAATTCGCTTACTATGTGGTTTATCGTTTCTTCTCTTTGTCAACAGTCGGGATTTATTGTTTTCTTGTGTCTTGTTGACCTTTGCTTGGATATAGTTGGTTCTTATTGCATTATTTTGTACAACTGTTATTAGTGATTCAGTTTCTGTTTAGGAGTGATTTTTGTACCCATATCCAAGTGTTTTTGTGTCCCATCTTTTGTTATTTGTAAGAATCGTTCATGTTTTTCTTCTCATTTTCCTTTTCTTATCCTTTGACTCTCTCTTTTTTATCTTGTTCATTATTTCAAGTGTCTTTTGCTGCAGTGATTAGTCTTTCTGTGCTCTGCGTTATGTATCTTTCTAATTCTTTTTGTGTGTCATTCCCACAGACTACTATACTAACCAGTCCTTTTCCTCCGTCTTTCCTTTGCATATAGAGTCTGTCAGTATTGTCCTTTGTGTGTACTGCCCTGTGTATAGTCATAAGTTTTCTGGTCTTCTGATCAATAATCAGTCCAGATTATCTTACTAGTGATACTGTCCATGTGTTTGTACCTTTTATTACGTTCCTACTATAAATTCTAGGAGTTTTCTCATTCTTCTTAGGTATTCCTTTCTAATTTTCTCTTTTATTTCTGTAGATTTGATGATGTATGCTTCCAGAACTTCCAGTCATGTTCGCCTAGTGTCCTAATCTCCTCTTGTTTGAGTAGTTCCATACCTTCTGCTGCCTCCAGTTTCCCCTTTTAATAAATTGCAGTGTGCACTTTTCTGTTCTGAATTCCATTTGGATATCTTGACTGAAGATTCTGGTTGTGTTTATTAGCATCTCTAGTTCCTTTCTATTTCTTGTGAAAAGTTTCAGGTTGTCCATATACATTAGACGGTGTATTCTTTCTTCCATATTAGTAAACTTGGCACTTCGTTAATATATTATTAAGAGGAATCATGGTTATATAGTGATGATAGAGAGTCTCGTTGGAAAAAGCTCTTATTAATTTTTATCTCAGTTATTTGTTGTCTTTTAGCTGTCAGTTCAAGTCTCTATTTTCTCATCTCACATACAAATAAATGATTAAAACTCCGATGTATCGTTCCCCCTTGCCAAACTTTCACAAAAATCTCTCAACTCGCTACAACCACTATATGTGATTTTCCCCACTCTCTTACTGTGCCTAAATCTAAATGCAGATTCCAGGAACGAAGCTTATTTCCCATAACTCCAACTTATGGAACACTGTTCCGCTGACCTGCTTCCCGGTTGAATACAACATCAAATCCTGTGTAAACAAGTTCTTGTTGAGCTGTCCCTATAAACAGTCAAATTCTACCCAACTTACACCATTAACGATTACTACACTACCATCTTACATTTATTAACCCTTATCCTTAAGTGGCCTTTGGGCCTTGATAAACGGTGACTCCCAAGTAAAAAAGAAAAAAAAAAAAGAAATAACACTCATACACACACAAATACAGAAACACGTAAATAAATAAAACACAAATTTCATTTAAGAAATACGACTTTAGTCAGAATTCAAAGTATTCTTGTTTTTTTTTTTATTAAATAAATTGCAAGGTGACCTCGCTAGTTACAACAACTGAGAAACAGCGATAGTGATATTTCAGCATCTTCTATTGGCAACGCCTAACAGTTTCCGACACGCATGGGCTCGTGTTTGCTGCCCACTTCTTACCATCGTTACATTTGCCGACAATCCCTTCCATGATTGTATCGCAGTAAACATATTTCTGTAGATCCGTCCAATGGGGACAATATACATTGGTTTTATTGAAGCAAATTCGATTTAAATCTGTGAAAAAAACAAAAAAAAAAAACAAAAAAAAAAACGTTGAAATGTCAAACAATGTGGTTTAGAGTTGTTTAGATGAGGATTGATAATTTGTATTATTTTGATTAGCATTCTCATCTTAGATATTATTTTTTTTTTTACAGCGTTTCGGTCGATGTAACCCCCAACCTTCTTTAAATGTGTTACATCTTTAATATAAAATGTGAACCAAGAATTATAAATAGTAGATTAGAATACCATCATACATATATATATATATATATATTGTGTACAGAAAGTTGTTAGTTGAGACAGATCATTGGTACCGTCGGTTTCAAGCCCGATAATAAGGCCCGTTTAAGGTATCCTTATCAAGCTCTCTTCAGCCAATATTCGTACTTTCTGTACACAAAATATAAGTACGCTCTTAAAATTTGGATTTTCCTTTTAATTGAACACTCTGCTGGAATTCTTTTTCCAAAAAAAAAAAAACTAATCTTTTTCCAAAAAACAAACAAACTAATCATATATATATATATATATATATATATATATATATATATATATATATATATATACACATTTAACATCTGATGCGCTGTGCCAACACTTAAAAAGATTTTGGAGTAGATCTACCAAAACACACGCAACGCACCAACGAATACTGATGATGAGGCTTTGCTTCGAAATATATTTACGAATTTCAACATAATTTTCAAACAAAATAAATGTCTGTTTATTTTGTAATAATGCGTTGTTTTTGGTTTCAAACGTATATAATACGTATTTATTTTATTCAAACTCAACTGGCGCTTCTAAGGAACAAGAAATCTTAACATATATATATATATATATATATATATATATATATAGATATATAGATATATATATATATATTATGCTTGTGCTCTGACTAAAAACTTGTCCTATTCTGTGAATATGATGATATTAAAAATGGAAATAAAAATGTAAAAATTTACATGTTAAACTGCAAAAGAAAAAAAAAAAGGAAAATATATATTTACTATTGTTTTCTGGTACATCTGGCAAATTCTTCGGCAAGTGACTGCAAAAGATAAAAATAAATAAATAAATACAGAAGATTTAAAAGATGAACTTCTATAGAAACAAAATGCAAAATGTCACGCAAGAATACAGCTAACCGATGAAAGATGTCAAGAAAAATGGAACTTAATATTCCCACTGGTCCTTACAACGCAAAAACCAGACCTTGTCGTATGGCGTGAAGAAAAGAAGGCTGGAATTAGGTTGAAGGTGTCTGTACGCTGGGATGATAATTTTTGCAATTACAGAAGATAGGATATGTGAACGATATGGCAACCTGCTGATTGAGGTCCAGGAAAAGTGATGAAATATGGAATATTATTATTTGTTTGTAGGATGCTGAGAATATGTTCAGCAGATGCTAATCAACATAATGCCGCATCGTTTTATTGTCCAAACATAGAAGTAAAAAACTTTGTGACAGGAAGCAGCAGAGAAGGCATCACTCGGGATCTGGTTAAAAAGAAACGATGAGTGTTTAAGAAAAAAGTAGCTTACACCAGTACCAATACGCCCTCCTGAACAACCTCAATAGCTTCATTATTCAGATATACTTTTTCTATATCTGCAAGGTCTCACACACATATAGACAAATACGAGACCTAGGTTTGCCCAGTTACCAGGGTCACCCTCTCGGGGTTGGAGACAAAGTCTGAAGGAAAGGCAAGCCAAAACGGCCGGAGCCAGCACAGCTGCACAAGTTGTTAAAAAGGTGTTGCTGCAGTGCTTCACCATCCGACTATCGGGAACTGGATTTTTTTGTCAGGGTTTACTCCCTTATCCTTTGCTTTTCCCAAGGCATCCACAAGACATCCACAAGGTATCCACAAGACATCCACAAGGCATCCACAAGACATCCACAAGGCATCCACAAGGCATCCACAAGACATCCACAAGGCATCCACAAGACATCCACAAGACATCCACAAGGCATCCACAAGACATCCACAAGGCATCCACAAGACATCCACAAGGCATCCACAAGGCATCCACAAGGCATCCACAAGACATCCACAAGGCATCCACAAGACATCCACAAGGCATCCACAAGACATCCACAAGGCATCCACAAGGCATCCACAAGACATCCACAAGACATCCACAAGACATCCACAAGGCATCCACAAGACATCCACAAGGCATCCACAAGACATCCACAAGGCATCCACAAGGCAAACAATGTATGATGGTATCCATTCAGGGCACAGTTAGGAATTAATAGGAATGAATAAAGATTAGTATTTAATGCAAAAATCGAGCACAAATTTAACCATATTAAACCATCAGTTTGGCATAAAGCATTCATACAAAGTTAGCTAATCTTTTTTTTATATTTTTTAAAAATTCCATTTTCATCCCAAACAAGGCACAGTGCCACTTTGATGTAGGGATCTACTCTCGGCGGCATAAGTTGCAGGGGTACTTTGTAGGGAGTTAAGCAGCAAGATGTCTGTTCACATTACACTTGAACTTCTGCATGTCAGTACAGTTGGGAAAACAGGAACCCGGAAGGGAATTCCAAAGTCTAGCATATAATAGAAACTATTAGAGTAAAAGGCTTTCTTACATTTAGAGATCTCTACCGTGTAGAGGTGGGATTTTGCTGCTTGTCGGGTTTAATGGGGGTATTTACATCGAGGGGGTACAAGGGATGTAGTTCATTGGAGGATTCACCATTAAAATACTTGTAGAACAGGCAGAGGGATGCAACATTTCGTCGATGGGATGGAGGTTGAAGCTTTGATGACAGTTTAGAACCTATTGGTAACTCTCTTTTGAACCCTGTCCAGGAGCGAGAGACTAGTAGCAGATGCACCAGTTCAAATGTAACAACAGTACTCCATACATGGCCGAATGGTGGCCTTGATACTTTCACGCATAAGTAGCTTTCTAGCATGGTAGAGAAAGCCCACCTTCTTCACAGCAGCCTTGGCAATGCTCTCAATGTATCTGTTCCTGCTCATGTTCCCTGTGAACGTTATTCTGAGGAGTTTGAAAGAAGTACCGTATCTTTAGTTATTAGTTATTAATATTGTTAATATTTTTAGTTATTAGTTATTAATATTTTTAGTTATTAGTTATTAGTGTTATTAATATTTTAGTTATTAGTTATTAGTGTTATTAATATTTTTAGTTATTAGTTATTAATGTTATTAATATTTTTAGTTATTAGTTATTAATGTTATTAATATTTTAGTTATTAGTTAATGTTATTAATATTTTTAGTTATTAGTTATTAGTGTTATTAATATTTTAGTTATTAGTTAATGTTATTAATATTTTTAGTTATTAGTTATTAGTGTTATTAATATTTTAGTTATTAGTTAATGTTATTAATATTTTTAGTTATTAGTTATTAATGTTATTAATATTTTTAGTTATTAGTTATTAATGTTATTAATATTTTTAGTTATTAGTTATTAATGTTATTTATATTTTTAGTTATTAGTTATTAGTGTTATTAATATTTTTAGTTATTAGTTAATGTTATTAATATTTTTAGTTATTAGTTATTAATGTTATTAATATTTTTAGTTATTAGTTATTAATGTTATTAATATTTTTAGTTATTAGTTATTAATGTTATTTATATTTTTCTATTAATTATGTAAGAACATTGAAAAGATAAACAATGCTGCTTGCCATTGACTTCTCGTTGTCAATGACGCTTGTTCTTCGCTCAAGTTTAGGTGGCAACAAGTCTCCCAACATTTCCATTCTATAAACATTCGTAATAAAACGAGCTATTCCTTAAGAGAATCAAAATTAAAACAAAGGAATTTCTGGTAGTTGTAACTACAGTGTGCTTGAATTAAAATAACAGAGAACTCAGTAATCAGTTTTAAATAGATGTCGTTTATGTACTATCAACTAAACCCTTCCAGGCCTAGATAGTTCGTCTAGTATATATGGCTAGGTTTCCTTCCTCTTATCTATTTGTCTGTCTGGTACCAAAGGTACTTAAGCTTTGATATTCTTTTTTAATTCTTATATAATTTATATGCTGATTTACATATCACAGAGTAGATTAAAAAAAAATAATAATATTAAAATTTTTATTTAATTTTGGTCTTACTAATACTATTAGAAATTTATAAATGTTACTGGGGTTTTCTTAATATTTGAAGAGTCGTCTCCCTTTGAAGCTTATGTGATATAATGACTTAAGCAACTTAGATGGTTAAGATATTTGATGAGTTGGAAATTATTAGTGACTTCATACACGAAGAGGATCACATTTGTCACGCTGCACATGTAAACCACCATGATACAGTTTCTTTTTTTTCTTAGAAATGAAAATCTCAAGTAAATCAAGTCTAACACATTCCTAGTAGTTATCTCTGATATATCTCAGTGCTAGATAAGCAATGGAGCAGCTTTACAGGCTCAGTGAAAACAAAATTTTGTGCAGTTACCCTACTGGAGTAAAAAGTTGTGAAAACAGTTTCAAGATGGTTGCAGATCTGAAGAAAAAACAGCTTCTAAACTTGGCACAAAAAAAGACTATTTAGTTGGTTTAGTAATTCTACTGTTGAGATTCAAGACCTGTTATTAGTGAGTGATCAGACAAAATTAATGTTATTGCCCAACAGAGGCAAGGTAATGCTGTTGAGAGGTTTGTAAAAGCTGTCTGACCACAGGTGCTTAACGCCCCATGTTTTCTTAAATCGATGTACACATGCCGAAACTTAAAAAATTTTTGCTAAATGTGTAAATCCATATCAACAAAGAAACGTTCCAAGGAGTTACAGAGAAGTAAACAATGCCTGGGAACAATAAAATAAAGGGACTTGTGAGCAGACAATTTATGAAGTTGAAGAAATTGTATTCGAAAACTGACTTAAAACCCTATTCACATTAAGGGGCAGCATTGGAAATTTATCAATGTTACTGGGGTTTTCTGAATGCTTGCAGAGTTGTCCCCCTTTGACGCTTATATGATGTAAGGACTTAAGTAACAGTGTTGTCTGCCTTTGTCTGTTAAGTGATAACGTGTGTTTTAGAATTTGGTGACTTAGAGTTGTCTCCCTTTGATTGATCGTTTTTTTTATAGAAACACGTGTATGTGACGTGTACTTTCTCTTTTGTGTAAACGTGTAAAATAAAACAGACGTATCTTTCTGCGTCTCTCCGTGTGTAAAAGACTAAAGTTGTTCTGTTGTTAATTAATTTTTTTTTATTATCGTCAATATAGCTTCCACTATGAAGTCATTTAAGGAAGAAAAGGTACGTTCTCTTTATTTAATTCGCAATTAATTTAACAAAGGTTAATAATTAACCCAACAAAAATTTATTGTTGTATTTTTTTATTTGCATATCATTATAAATAGTAACTGGATTGCATCTACACTTTGTTATTAGGGAAGCGGTATTTTCTATTGGAGAGTCATTTATTTAACAGCTATCCAGTTTTTAAATTTCAGCTACATGGTAAGCAGCTGATGATCCTCGTTTTCTATTTAACGATTTAAGTTTTTCCCCCACTGTTATATAGTTGCATTCTCTTGTATAATTGTGGATTTTCTAGCAGAAGGTCGGCTTATGCAAGTGCTAAATCTGCGATATGCTCAATTTAGTTGCTTTTTCCAGGAATTTAAACTACACTTATTTTTATTTTATCTTTTTAATTATTTTATTTTAGTATCTTTTTGTAAAGTACATGAAGCTTCTTTAGACTATATTTATATATATGTCGCGGTACGTACCTTAGCGTGCCATACTTGTGTGTTGCGAAGAATGTATAGACTGAAGTTACCAACTGTTATAGGTGGAAAAAAGTTTTCCTATCATTATAAAGAAAGATGTTCGTATTGATAAATACTAACACACGTTGTTACTTGAGTAATATTGATAATTTTATTAATTATTATTTAATAAATACTAACTCACACATTTTTACGTACGTGATGTTGATGCTTAAATGATAAAAAGAGAAAATAAAATGTTATGTAAATGGTTTCTTTAAATTGTTGGATATTTAAAATTTTCTGATAATTATAACCATTCGTAAACGTTGTATGCTTTACATCATTAATTTGGTTTACAATATTTACAGATAATTTGTAGGTATTTTTTTTTTTTTATCTAATATCCAGGTGTTGCAAATTGAGGTTTTAATTGGGAAGGGGAAGAAACATAATTGAATATAATAAAAATTCTCGGCACTTATGCGCTAGAATGAAAGTACAACTTTTTTGGTTTTCAGTTGGGACATTTAGAGAGTGTATAACAGGAACAGACAAACGTACACCAGGGACAGAAAACTCTATTTTGTGTTTTATAAGTTTCTTATATTTATTTTAATTCAATAAATTTGTAACAAAAAAAGTTCTCAACAAAAATAGAAACACGCATTCGAAAATTTCAGAATATTGGTTTTGTTGAAAAAAAAAAAATAAAAAAGTAAAAAAATCTCTAATTTGTGTTTAAAAAAAACTGTATTTTGTGTTATAATTTTCTTAAATCTATCAAAAATAAACAAAAAAAACAAGAAAACATGTATTTATCGTTGTGAGATTTTTTTATTCGGTTCTGAAATTGCATTTGTCTACCCCTGCTATGCACTCTCCAAATGTCCAAACTGAAAACCAAAAAAGTTGTACCTTCGAACTAGTGCACAAGTGCCAAATTCTCTTGGATGTTTATTGTTCAATTTTAGATTCCATTCATATTTATGGATAACTTTTGAAAAGCAAAAATGACGATGACAACAGAAATTCTATAACTTCATTAAAAAAACAAAAAAACAGAAGTTCATCTATTATATAGTGATGATTACTTGAAATTTGGATTTCAATGGAGACACACAGATTTCTTATCCTAATTGTATTATATGTAGTCAAACATTGTTTAGTACAGCAATAGTTTCAAGTTAGATTAAAAGATACCTTAACCGTAATCTAACTTTCATACTAAACTTTAGTTTATTGTATAAAAAGGCTTTATGAGTAGAAAATATAAATTTTTTTGTGTGTGATAGGTGTGCCGTCAGAATTTAAAGAGCTCAATAGAGTGGCGCCATGTTAAAAATATTTGGGAATTACTGGCCTAGAATCTGGTGAGTTTGGGATTGAGCAAGATTAATAATCACTGTTTTTTTTTTCTTTTTTATTTTTTAAGAAAAGTACTTACTCTGTCTCTTGTAGAGCTTTCACAACGGCATGCGTCAGTGGATAGTCTCCCTGGTTGCACATGTTTTTATAATCATCATTATCCATGGTCCAAATCATGACCCCTGTGAAGCCATGTTCGCGCAGCCAATGAACCTAAGAGAAAAAGGTAAAAATAGAAAATTTGCATATATCAACAGCTGTGTGTTTCTTTTGTTTATTTTTATTTACAAAGGAGTTACCACTTATCAAGGCCCGGAGGCCACTCGTGGATTAGGGTTAATGAGTGCAAGGTGGTCAGTGTGACAACAGCTCAGTGATAGATTTTGTTGGGAATTGGGGAGAATTTGATTATTTAAGGGGACGAAATAGCAAGAACTTGTTTATATTTGACTTGAAGATGAACATGTTATAGTCAGATTGGAAGCAGGTTAGTTGTACAGTGTTCCACAGACGGGCAGTAAAGTAAACTTTTTTCATTGAATTTGCATTTAGATTTGGGCACTTATAGAGAGTAGGGGTCATAGATTGACGAGTGGTTTTGTGAAAGTTTAGTGGGGAGGAGCATTGAATGAAACTCAGATAAACACTTGCCGTGAAAACAGGTTTACAATGTCTCTTCTGTGGGAAAGAGGTTGCAGAGAGGAAAAAAGGGCATCACCGAACAGGTTTCAAAGTTGGTTTTGAACTCTCTCAAGGCAGCCTAGGATACTCCGGGCAGGTTCTCCCCAGATGTGGCTGCAGTACTCCCTTCTAAGGCATATTTGGCTCTTATACAGGCAGAGAATTGCATCAGGAGTGAGATATCTTCTGGAGCAGTAGAATGATGCAATCATTTTTCCAGCGATTTTGGCAACAGATTAGATGTAAGTTGATGATTTAAGGTCAGGTGGTGAAAGTCAGTCCCAAACTTGTCAAAGCAAGGAAACTTCTTTAAGACAAGAGCCATTCATATCAATTGTGGCCAAGCGGGGATCAGAGGGTTTATCGGGAAAAGATACAAGCTTGGTTTTGAATGCGTTAAAATTCATCAGCCACCTTTTGCCCCATTGCACCACATGTTCACAGTGGAAGGAGAGACTCAGAGAGGTCTTGGTCATTGTTAGCCTTTAAAGTTTTACCATAGATGATAGTGTCGTCTGCGTATATGTAAACGATTAAACCTTTTGGGGTTATGTAATGTCAAATCCAAAAATTTTTATTGAAGTTTTATGACTTCAATTTCGTAATATTTTCTGACACTATTTATTTATGGTGTAAATCTCTGTTTGATTTTTTTATTTTGTATTATGACATCGTGTTTTTATTTTAATTTGTTTTATGAAATTGTGTTCTTATTTCAATTTCTTTTAAGATATTGCATTCTTATTTAGATTTGCTTTAGGAAATTGTGTTTTAACTTTGATTTATTTTGTGATATCGTTTTCCAATTTTAATTTGTTTTATGATATCGTTTTCTTATTTTTATTTGTTTTCAGATATTGTATTATTATTTTATTTTGTTTCATGATATTGTATTCTTATTTTATTTTGTTTCATGGCATTGTGTTCTTATTTGGATTTTTTCTATGATATTGTGTTCTTATTTTATTTGCTACATGATGTTGTGTCTTTGTCATTTTGTTTTAAGATATCGTATTATTATTTTAATTTGTTTTATGATATTGTGTTCTTATTTTAATTTGTTTCATGATATTGTTTTTTTTATTTTATTTTGTTTTATGACATTGTGCTCTTATTTTAATTTGTTTTATGAAATTGTGTTCTTATTTTATTTTGTTTTATGATATTGTGTTCTTATTTTTATTTGTTTTATGATATTGTGTTCTTTTTTGGATTTGTTTTCCGTTCTGTTTTGTTATATGCATTTGTTTTATTTATTTGTGTTCTTATTTGATGATATTGTGTTATTTTTATTTGTTTTATGTAATTGTATTTTTTTTATTTGTATTTCCGTTTTTTTTGTTTTATGGTCTTGTGTTCTTATTTGGATTTATTCTATGATATTGTGTTCTTATTTTATTTGTTACATGATGTTGTGTCTTTTCATTTTGTTTTAAGATATTGTGTTATTATTTTAATTTGTTTTATGCAATTGTGTTCTTATTTTGTTTTATGATATTGTGCTCTTACTTTAATTTACTTTATGAAATTGTGCTTTTATTTTATTTTGTTTTAAGATATTGTGCTCTTATTTTAATTTGTTTTATGATATTGTGCTCTTATTTTAATTTGTTTTATGAAATTTTGCTCTTATTTTAATTTGTTTTATGATATTGTGTTCTTATTTTTTATGATATTGTGCTCTTATTTTAATTTGTTTTATGAAATTGTGTTCTTATTTTATTTTGTTTTAAGATATTGGGTTCTTACTTTTATTTGTTTTATGATATTGTGTGCTTATTTTTATTTGTTTTATGATATAGTGTTCTTATTTGGATTTGTTTTCCTTCTTTTTGTTATATGTCATTTGTTTTATTTATTTGTGTTCTTGTTTGATGACATTGTGTTATTTTTATTTGTTTTATGTAATTGTATTTTTTTATTTGTATTTCCGTTTTATTTTGTTTTATGCCATTGTGTTAAAAAAATTTTTTTTTTTGAAATGTTATCTTTATTTTTAATCTAAATTTTCTGTCGTTGTTTTCTTCTTATTATATTAATGAATTGTGTTCTCGTTTTGATTATTGCTCTTGAGTGATTTATTAGTATTCATCCTCTTTCCGGTGTCTACATTTCTTAGTCTCCCCAAGTTACTCGAATGATTGTTCCTTATCATTTCCATTTCTTACCACAATAACTTTAATGTCCATCTTTTATCGACCCAATATGAAAATATCTTCATAGTTTTCTTACTAGTCTGGTATATCCATGACAGAAGATACAATATATTTAAGATACAATATATTTTATGTAACCTTATTCGTAGATCTCCATTGCCTTAGTTACGAGTTAATTGCTTTCAACTGAATCCATCACACAAGGACTTATTGTGTTTATCTATCAGTACCATACATTTTGTGTGGCTTCACTAAAATCTTGGCAGCAATTGGCTTAATTTCAAGTCACTTCTTTGCTAAATGGGTAAGATAATTAATGTACTATCCACTCCTAGTATGGCTCCCAGCTGAACCCAAACTAATTCACTATCAATCATACCGTATAACCAAGCACACATAAGAACATATCGAAACTTAACTTGGAAGTAATATTGTTGCATATTAGGGACTCAATGTCAGTAGCGATTAAGTTAGCTAGTGTGTATTAGCTAGTGTGAGTTTTGACAAGGATCACAGTTAGTGCATGTCAAGATAACCCTAATATGCAAACAGAATCGTTCCCAGAGATTGGTGGTGTAAAGTTTAAGCAGAGGTAAATGTCAAACACTGTAGACAAAATAGAGAGAGAGAGAGAGAGGGAGAGAGAGAGAGAGAGAGAAAGAGAGAGGGAGAGAGAGAGAGAGAGAGAGAGAGAGAGAGAGAGAGAGAGAGAGAGAGAGAAAGGATAATGAATGACATCACAGTTTCGAAGAGAGAAACTGAGGTTTTCAGATCATTCTTTGGATGGAAGCTGTACAAATGACACACCGTCAATAATATAGAAATAATCTAAGTGGAAGGTTACTTCAGTCTCTGTGCATGCACATATCTCATTTCCTTAATGTTAGAAAATTGAGTTTAAGAAGTAAATAACCAACTAAGATAAAATTATTCTCTTTCTCTTAAGGCTATTCTCTTCAAATAAAAAAAAACAAAAAAACTCAGCAAACGTCTCCTTTTGTCTTACTTCATCAAAAGAGTTTTATTCATCTTAGTTAAACAGGCGAGACGATCGGCAACCACTCATGGAAAGAAGTGGAAAACACATAAAGCAGCCGCATGTATAAACAGCCTGCACACGTATGAATAAAGAACATTTATTGTTATTGAAATCTTACAAATGAAAATGTTTGTAATAATAGCGATGATAATAAATAAAGAAACCTTACGTGTAAACCACATTTCTGCTTTACAGCTGACCTGTTCCCACCCCCAGTTCTACTTTATGACATTTCAATGTTTTTCTTTTATTAAGGACATTCTTTGGTTTCTTTCCTTTTGTAAAAGAGATGTTATTCTCGAAATATTAAGACTTCCACCATCCCGATTATATCTAAGCGTAAGCTCATGTTTACTGATGTGTATTGTGATTATCTTGAAAAATAAATGAATATACGAAGAACAAATAACAGAAACAAATAAGACCTTCTTTCGTTTATCCATTTTACATCTCACCAATACAAAAGCCGGTCCCCTGCATTGCTATAGACCTCTTATCTATTTCTCCATATCTATTTACCAGCAATGCTTCAAGCAAACTACCTTTCTTTGTCTTATATATATATATATATATATATATATATATATATATATATATATATATATATATATATATATATATATAGTAACTTTTCCCTTTCAGATGTTTGATATTTCACAAGCTAACTTTCCAGTCTCAACAGTTCAGCGGACCAACTGTCTCCAAAGTCTATTCTGTATGGTCTTGTCGAATCATTTGCTTTTAAGTCTTCTTTGGCCGTTCAACCTTCCTGCGATTCAAAACCTCCATGCTTCTCCAATGCTCTATCCAGGAGTATGAATGTTTCACATGGCTGTACTAGTGTAACTGATTCATTCCTTAGGATAACTTCTACGTTGGGTAAATGAAATGCTTTCAACAAATCCTCTAACCGTAATGTGTTGGATTTCGTCTACTTTCAGTTTACAGATCCGTATAACTGCAGTCGGATGAGAGATGACTAAAAGGGAGAAAATACGTGCGGTGATTGTAGGTAAAAAGTATTAACGGTGATTGTAAGATTTTCAATGAGATAAAAGGTAACGCCCAAAATATTGAAACCTTTGTTTCTCATATAGTGACATAATTTAATTTTGAATAAGTTTTTTTTTTAAATGTTAAAGAAGATTAAGCACATCAGAGAGAAGGTGCTTATTCTAAAATTCTGAAAATAGAAGGCATATAAAAAAACGTAACTAAACTACAAAAAGAGAATGAAACTTATAAAAAGTCGATTTACATCCTTAAGTTTATTACTTTATACAGAGGAGGATGAGATGTCCAATTACTTAGATTTAGTCTTAGGAACTTCCCCGTCTAGCAAACCATGAGACAATCACAGTATGCCAACGTTTTCGGTCTGAAGCCAGATACAGCATCCCTTCAGGTTTCTCCCTTTTGCAATCAAATCTCCCTCGATTGGCTGCTTCTAGTTCATTTTTGCTCTTTCTCCTCCTCTTTCTTCATCAGGGATTCATTGGAGCACTTGGTTGGCAATTTTCTCTGGAGCCACTCTTAAGGTATGCCCGAACTAACCTAGATGTCGTTTGCAGATTATTGACAATACTACCTGTTTATTATTGCGATCTTTAACTTCTTAGTTGATAATTTGATCACCTTATTTGATCCCTAGAATCTTTCTAAGGCACTTGGAATCAAACGTATCTAATTTTTCTCTTCACTGATTTCGCTATAGCCATGTGGGCAGAAAAGACGTTGCTGTTATAAAATCTTAATTTAGATCTGAGAGTGAATCTTTTGTTTTTACAGATCTTGAAGAGCTGGTTAACTACTGCTGGGGCCTTACCTATCCTGCATAGTCCATACTGTCTTCCTTGTTCATGGAACTTCTTAAGTGAATTTATCAGCTACAGCTATATATTTTTGGCCAATAAAAACGTTTGTTGGTGGCTGATGTGTCTCTGAGAGCATATTTCGAGTTTTATTAGCATTGATATAGAAACCAATATTCTCTGCTTCAGTTTCGACCTTGTTCACAATGCCTTGTAGATCAGTAGTATTCATTGCTAGCACAGCGATATTATCTGACAAGTCTAGGTGAAAAGTTGATATAGCCGTCACACATAAAATAATAAACTAAATATATTCAGAAATAATGATAAAAGAATGAATTTACAAGCATATTTTATCGTTTATTTGATATAATATATTGTAAAATATAATTTTTTTAACGATATTTTACTTTTATTTAACAATATTCTTTTGGCTTATTTTCTTTTTGAAAAAGAGATTTTATCCTCGAAATATTAAAGCCGTCTACAATCCCGCTTATACAATTATTATGTATCAAACAGTATGTCCTTATTTACTGATATTTATTTGTGATTGTTTTTTTGAAAAAAATAAATATCTACACGATCTCAGTTTGTTTGTTTTTGTCCATACACCACGTCCCTTCAACACCCGATTTCCTGCATTGCTAAAACCTTCTTACACACACACACACACACACACACACACACACACACACACACACACACACACACACACACACACACACAAATATATACATATACACACAATATATGAGACATTATGAAAATATATTTATGGCAATTAAGCTTCATAGAATTATGACACAAATCAGTTCGGCTTTCTTGCTGTCATGTTGATGCATTGTTCTGTTCAGCCCTAGGTAGTCCTAGGTGGTCCACTCATGCATTACCTTCTCTCAAAGAAGGAGTTAGTTTATCGCTAATCGCCTGGGGCGCCCCTACTAGGGAATGCTGATGGGACTACTCAGGCATTCTTTTAGATAAGAATGCGATTAAATTAGTGTGCATGCTTCTCAAAACTATACCTGACCTTGTGTCAAAATAATATATAAATATGATTTTTATGTGGTAGAAAGTCATTGAAGTTATTTTATGTTTTTTTTTTTGTTGTTGTCAGATGTAATTCTAGTTGGAAATAGAGTAAGTGGCTTTTAATTTTCAGAAGTTATGTTTTTTTCTTGATGTAACTTACCTTGATAGTAAGGCTTTCTTTATCTTCATAACCCAACCACTGGTCACCCAGAACCATATATGGAGCTTTCTGATCATCAATAAAGTGCCGCTTACCTCCCTTTTTCTGCATCTCACAAGCCTGGAAGACAGAATATATATATTAGGTTGTTAATGACAAAGAGGATTTATTTTTCTCTATACTTTGTATATGGCTGTCACACAAACTGTATTGGTTAAAATATTGGATCTTGACAATCAATGGTGACTGTGGTCCAGTGTTCGAATCATGCAACCAATGGAACTATTGTCTATTGATTACTCTTGTTGAAGATCAAACATATGTATATGGATATTGAAAATAATCTATAATATAAATCTCATCTGTCTGTTAAAATGTATGTATGTATGAGTATGTATATATGCTGTATGTATGTATGTTCGTATGCCTTGCAAACACTTTCGATAGCGGCGACAGATTTTCACGAAATTGATATCATTTTGAAGCTTGACCTTTCGGACGACAAATATCGAAAAATTGACCAAAACCATTAATTACTTCATCCTCAACTGGGTACTTTTCTACAGGGAGGGGATCACTTTTTTCGCCGATATTTCCGAAAGTCATCGCATCTTTTCGATTGCCTAGTCTTAATTTAAACATACGTCACTTCCGGTAGGTGATAGGCGCAACAGCAAAGACGTTAGGTTTTTTTTTCACGTTCTTTTCCTCCTTTGCAGTACGGGTTCGACCCTACCTGCCTACCACCACTTTTTTTTTTGGCTTAATACACACCTCCAAACACCCGAGCAACGCCAGGCAGCCAGGCTAGTATTAATATGTGATAGACTCTCCAGTCAGGCACCAAAGTGCACATCTTAGCCAAGTGTGTGAATAATCTGAAGTTAAATTTGGACCATTTTCTCTAGCTTTTCGTTTCTCCCTAACATCTCTCATGTTCTCGTGTTCAGAAAAGTCCTCGCGAAACTATTCGGTCTATTGTCACAAGTCGCTATCCACCTTTTCCTTTCTTGTGCTCAGTGTTCGAAGTTTTGGTGAAGGATACCGATTGATGAGAGAGCATCTTTCAATTTTTCTTTGCACCTCATCCAGAGTCAGGCTATATTTCTATAATGACAAGCCAACTAACTAGAGTTTTTAGCATTCTTCCCTCATCCATTCTAACAATATGGTCAGCCCTGAGAAACTAGGATTGTTAAAACCTTTATATCCCAGCAAGTTTACAGGTGTTAAAAAGGTCGATATTAGTGAATTTATCATTCAAATTATGGCCGCAGATGGCTCTTGTAGAATACCCCCCCACACATATATTCTATATATTACATATATACATACTATATATATATATTATGTATTTATGTATATATATATTATATTTATATTATATATATTATATTTATATTATATATATTATATACATATATTATATATATTATACATTATATATATTATATGTTATATATATTATATATATGTTATATATATTATATATATTACTAGCAGAAGTACCCGTCGTTGACTGGGTTCAAAAACAGCCTACAGAAAATGGACTGTAATTGATGAAAGTATGATAGGTTATGAAAAGGAGGGGGTTGTAAAGAGATAGGTTTTGATACTCAAAAATTTTACCCTAAGCAAAATATGATGAAAGTAAAGATAATTTTCGCGAAAATATATTTTTTATATCAACTTTGTTTCCATTCGTAGCCAAGAGTGACCAACAAAATGATGTTTCCTTACAAAGAGAAAATGTTATATATATAATAATATAAATATACACGAAATAAATGTTACCATAGTCAATAAAAGTTACTTTTATGGTAGAAAAGTTCATTGGTTTGTATTTTTAAGTAGTTTGTAAAAAAAAAAATTTGTTTTTAATTCACGAACCAGTTTTAAAAAAATCAAAATGGCAGCGACTTTGAAATGGAGAGCCCCGTTTTCAATTTGAAGGAGGGGCACCTGAGCATTCTCTGTTAACAATTTAAGAGAGTTCCGTCAACGTAAGGAATATTTATAAACATATTTTAATGTTTTCCATTATTTTGTGCTTGAGGAATATTCGATTATGGCATGTGTAGTTTATATAAAAATTCATTTAAATAGTTATCGCCTCAAATTTCGTTTTAAGTTCGGTTCGCTGAAATTATTTCAAGTAAAGAGCATTAAAAACTATTTCAAAACAAAAAAAAAAACATGAACTGAACTTTTATTGACTATGCTAATATTTATTTCTTGTATATTTATTTTTTCGGATAGTCGTTTGTTGGCTTTTACTAAATAATACCGACGAAATATCGAAAAACAAAGAAACAAAAACAGTTTTGAAAAATAATGAAGCTTTACTTACTTTAGTAAAATAATCCGAAACAGCAAAATGGGATATTTAAAAAGTAAACACGTAATTACTTTAGCTTTTTTTTTAAAGCAAAGAATCGATATAAATAATTCTGATAAGAGCTTAGTACTTTTTGAAAAATCTAAGTCTGTGATTTTGTTGGATAATATGAAGTTCACGAACCTACTATGTTCGATAATTCCCAGTTTTTTTTTTCACTGAGCCATTGTTCACAGTCTATGTTGAAAATATCTGCATAGTGCTGTAAAAGGTCTCAAATGTTTTGTCGTTCTCTGATACATATTCAAATGTTTCAATCCAGTTGTAGATTGTTCTCTGGGGAAAAAATCGTATTTTTTTCAGAGTCGTTAGAGCCATTTAATGAGTTTACAAGTAATTCTTCAAGTTGTTTTGCTGTAATTCAGTTTTCTGAAGTGTAAATTGTTGGAATTCTAATTGTTGTTTATGTAACTCCATAAACAATTGTTGCTGTATTTCCTCTGATTTTTAATGGCGGAGTTGCTACTTTTCTTCCAATTTTTGCATCTGATTTTTTGTTGATGGAGCAGTTGCCTTTCTTCGAAATTTTTTGCCTTTCTTCGAATTTTTCTATGTGTACCTTGAGCATTTTACGAATATTTATTTTGAAAATCCTACATATTTAGATAGGAAAAAATATGGCAACGGTTTTATAATATGTAGAATAAGGAGATGAACAAGACACAGAAAAAATGACAGCAATTACCGTTGTTTTGAGACCCACATACCAAATCAAAAGTACACCAGAAAATTTATACAGTTATTTTTTTCTTGTTCTTTTGCAAAAAAAAAAAAAAAAAAAAAAATGAAATGGACAGACAAATAGTCAAACTGAACTATTCATGTCCTTTACTATATTAGCTATTATGTTCGGCTATTTTGAGATACCGTTGTTCCGTTAACTTTAATGTAGTCGTTTTCATTTTCTTCACACTTATTGTATTTTTTTTTTTATTTGTTAGCAAAAAAATTTCAGCCAGAAATAAAAAAAGAAATAGGAAAATTATTTCTTGGTGGGCGCCCAACATTTTTTTTTTTTTTTTTGCCTAAGTGTTTGCAAGTAAGCATTGAAAAATACTAAAAAAATTTTTCTTTTGCATGAGAACTTGCCTTTTTTAAAAAAGAAAAAGAAAAAAAGAAAAGAACTCGCCTCGGTAAATTTGAGGGGAGAATTATTTTATGGACGAGTTTTTGGAAATTCAACTTCGACTCGCGTGTCAGTTTGTTTTGTGAACAGACTGTTTTTCTTGTGTAAGCAATCGTTCTTGATACTTTGACTGTTATATTATTTGGACAGACTTTAAATAATATAGTTATAGTTAAATAATATTATTATATTATTTGGACAGACTTTAAATAATATAGTTATAGTTAAATAATATTGTTATATTATTTGGACAGACTTTAAATAATATAGTTATAGTTAAATAATATTATTATATTATTTGGCCAGACTTTAAATAATATAGTTATAGTTAAATAATATTGTTATATTATTTGGACAGACTTTAAATAATATAGTTATAGTTAAATAATATTCTTATATTATTTGGACAGACTTTAAATAATATAGTTATAGTTAAATAATATTGTTATATAATTTGGACGGACTTTAAATAATATAGTTATAGTTAAATAATATTCTTATATTATTTGGACAGACTTTAAATAATATAGTTATAGTTAAATAATATTGTTATATTATTTGGACAGACTTTAAATAATATAGTTATAGTTAAATAATATTGTTATATTATTTGGACAGACTTTAAATAATATAGTTATAGTTAAATAATATTGTTATATTATTTGGACAGACTTTAAATAATATAGTTATAGTTAAATAATATTGTTATATTATTTGGACAGACTTTAAATAATATAGTTATAGTTAAATAATATTGTTATATAATTTGGACAGACTTTAAATAATATAGTTATAGTTAAATAATATTCTTATATTATTTGGACAGACTTTAAATAATATAGTTATAGTTAAATAATATTGTTATATTATTTGGACAGACTTTAAATAATATAGTTATAGTTAAATAATATTGTTATATAATTTGGACAGACTTTAAATAATATAGTTATAGTTAAATAATATTCTTATATTATTTGGACAGACTTTAAATAATATAGTTATAGTTAAATAATATTGTTATATAATTTGGACAGACTTTAAATAATATAGTTATAGTTAAATAATATTCTTATATTATTTGGACAGACTTTAAATAATATAGTTATAGTTAAATAAATTTCTTATATTATTTGGACAGACTTTAAATAATATAGTTATAGTTAAATAATATTGTTATATTATTTGGACAGACTTTAAATAATATAGTTATAGTTAAATAATATTGTTATATAATTTGGACAGACTTTAAATAATATAGTTATAGTTAAATAATATTCTTATATTATTTGGACAGACTTTAAATAATATAGTTATAGTTAAATAATATTGTTATATTATTTGGACAGACTTTAAATAATATAGTTATAGTTAAATAATATTGTTATATTATTTGGACAGACTTTAAATAATATAGTTATAGTTAAATAATATTGTTATATAATTTGGACAGACTTTAAATAATATAGTTATAGTTAAATAATATTCTTATATTATTTGGACAGACTTTAAATAATATAGTTATAGTTAAATAATATTGTTATATAATTTGGACAGAATTTAAATAATATAGTTATAGTTAAATAATATTGTTATATTATTTGGACAGACTTTAAATAATATAGTTATAGTTAAATAATATTGTTATATAATTTGGACAGACTTTAAATAATATAGTTATAGTTAAATAATATTCTTATATTATTTGGACAGACTTTAAATAATATAGTTATAGTTAAATAATATTGTTATATAATTTGGACAGACTTTAAATAATATAGTTATAGTTAAATAATATTCTTATATTATTTGGACAGACTTTAAATAATATAGTTATAGTTAAATAATATTGTTATATAATTTGGACAGACTTTAAATAATATAGTTATAGTTAAATAATATTCTTATATTATTTGGACAGACTTTAAATAATATAGTTATAGTTAAATAATATTGTTATATAATTTGGACAGACTTTAAATAATATAGTTATAGTTAAATAATATTGTTATATTATTTGGACAGACTTTAAATAATATAGTTATAGTTAAATAATATTGTTATATTATTTGGACAGACTTTAAATAATATAGTTATAGTTAAATAATATTGTTATATTATTTGGACAGACTTTAAATAATATAGTTATAGTTAAATAATATTGTTATATAATTTGGACAGAATTTAAATAATATAGTTATAGTTAAATAATATTGTTATATTATTTGGACAGACTTTAAATAATATAGTTATAGTTAAATAATATTGTTATATAATTTGGACAGACTTTAAATAATATAGTTATAGTTAAATAATATTCTTATATTATTTGGACAGACTTTAAATAATATAGTTATAGTTAAATAATATTGTTATATAATTTGGACAGACTTTAAATAATATAGTTATAGTTAAATAATATTCTTATATTATTTGGACAGACTTTAAATAATATAGTTATAGTTAAATAATATTGTTATATAATTTGGACAGACTTTAAATAATATAGTTATAGTTAAATAAATTTCTTATATTATTTGGACAGACTTTAAATAATATAGTTATAGTTAAATAATATTGTTATATTATTTGGACAGACTTTAAATAATCTTAAATATTCCAAAGGTATCGAATCGCTAGTTCGTCACTGATGCTGGTAACCGGCATATTATTTTGTATGTAAGTACTAATGTTGGCTTAATTTCTCGTTCAAAAATTTGCTGTGATACAAACGGGTTCTCTGTCGCTACGAATGTGGTGAGGACGAAATTCGCAATGAAATTTTTCTGTCGCTATTGACCAGGCATTGCGGTTTCGGCGTGAGTGCATTTATCATATCTACTGTGTTCACTTATATAGACCCAAGGTTGGGACCTGTAGGGGAAATCGTTGCTTACCTGACTAGCGTTGGTATCGTGTCCATTCGCTTAAGGAAAAAATAAAAATAAAAGAGAAAGCTAAAATGGTGACGTCGCTTTTGTATTTGACGATCACATTTGAGTAACGCAAACTCTATGCGAACTAGATTATGCAAGATGCATAAAAAATATGGCATAAGAGCGACCGGCGAGTTCAAAGAAGGTGTGTTATGCGAACGGACGTGTGTATTTTCAGGATTATTGAAGGTGAACCCAAAAATTGTAGGCGGGGGCAGAACACAACTTTAAAACTCCTTTGAAATTAATTTTCAAACGAGAGGACCACAGAAGGAAAACACGAACCACAGATTTGGTGTAAGAATGATATCTTTATAAAATGTTACGTGGATAGGATAAAGGGTAAGCAGATATTACTATCTGGTGGTGACTAATATGGCCAGTTGTATGCACTGCGTACTACTAGTACTCCTGTTGATTCTACGTACTATGATACTGCTCACTGAGAGGGTTATCTTACATCGTAATATAGTACTGTAATAGCTCATGATGCAGATAAGTTTCGGTCTCACAATAGATGCAATATTCCTTTGTAAGAGGGATGGAGTGAAAAAAAAAAGATAAAACAGAGGAATAGGAGAATTTTAACAAAGAAATAATCTTTGCACTTTGAAACATTGTATTTGATCCTCTCAGAAAGTTCTAAGAGATTCAATTTTGCGGCCAAACATCTTGACAACAAATTCCTTGGGTTAAATGATCTGGGATTTGGTTACTCTAAACATAGTTGGTGATAAAAAAGAAATAAAAAAAGCTGCAAGAAATTGAAGTGCTATTATCTTACCTCAAAATAAGCCAAGAATCCACCAATTCTGGTAACAGTTCCATTCTGTCCGGGACCTTTCGCTGGAGCGCCCAAGAAATTCTTTGAAGGATCAACAAGTGTAAAAGTCCGGCCATAGAAAGGTAGTCCAACATTAATCTTTGATTTAGGGACCCCGATTCTGTTCCAGTAAATTGCGGAAAATGCCTAGTGATTTGAAAAAAAAAAAAAAAAAATATATATATATATATATATATATATATATATATGCCATTTAGAAGATTGTTTATCCTTGCATAAAAAGAAAAAGCTCTATAGTTGCTGAAATAAATTTAAATCCGTATTTTGATTATTGTAATTGAACTTCGTAAATCTCATAAGTGTTACTGAAGTCAATTTCTTTTGTTTGTTTGTCCTTTTACCTCTCTCTTTCTCTCCCTGCATGTAGAGAGAGAGAGAGAGAGAGAGAGAGAGAGAGAGAGAGAGAGAGAGAGAGAGAGAGAGAGAGAGAGAGAGGGTCCAAAAGACAAAATGAGAGAAATATAATATATATTTCTCTTACTCTGTCTTTTTATCTTCTTTCTTCTTCCCTTTTTTCTCTCTTTCTTACATATCTATCTATCTATCTATCTATCTATCTATCTATCTATCTATCTATCTATATATATATATATATATATATATATATATTATACTTTTTCCCCCTTCCATTTCAGGATTTTGCATGCATTTTGAATTTGAAGTTCAATATCCTTTTTTCTTCCTCAATATCTAATTTCCCTTATTCTATGTAGCTAAAATAATTTATAAACTTTAAAAACTTTTAATTTTCTATGTTTATTGCTTTTAGCAAATAAGGTGCAAACCAATAACAACATTTGCTAATATTTTTCCTCTGAGGAGAGGAATAAACCTCGAAAACTCATGGGTTAAGGAAATATATTTATTAAACTGTATTCTTTGTTTGCAAACAAAAAAAATTAACACTTTCAAATCATAAAATTTAAATACCTAAATTATTAATATTTTAAATGAACCATGAAGGTAAGTATGATAATATATCTCACATAATGTATTTAATTGTAGAGTGATAAATAATATATCTCACATAATGTAGTATTTAATTGTAGAGTGATAAATAATATATCTCACATAATGTAGTATTTAATTGTAGAGTGATAAATAATATATCTCACATAATGTATTTAATTGTAGAGTAATAAATAACAGCATACAACTATGTTCTATGATTTGATGTGGAGGAAAAATTAAATATTAAATTAGAATAGGGAATAGTAGTTAATCGAAATATAACTTCTGGATAGTTTGCTAAGAATACTAGTTTATGGATAGGAATAATAAATTTGTAATAATCATAATATTACAAATGTATTTATAGTTGGTTGGTTGTTTTTGTTTTACGGCATATCAACCCTTTTCAGGTTATTTAATGCCGAATCCAGTGATTTTGAAGAAAATATTTTAATAGAATATATTTGTTTGTTTTTTATTCAAATCGGTTTCTATTTAACCCATAGTTGGGACCCTAACAGGTACTACCACTCCCAGTTAGAGTGGACCTGGGAGCAATGGCAATTAAAGGGTGGCTCCACATTCCCCAAAGCCTACAAGCTGGGGCTTCACCATCGGATATAGTTTAAGGTTCTATCCAGGATCTGTATTTATAGAAGTAAGATTCCAAATATTGACCTAAAAACAAAGGTATATGTTAAAACAAGTGATTTTATACGGTTGAAGTTATGAAAAAAAAACAAAAAACAAAACCAAAACAAAAAAAATACATTCATTTTACTTGCTGACAGCTTTTAGAAATTTATTTCCAAACTAACCTATCATTAGCCTGATCATAATTTAAACTACATAACTTAAATGCATTAGATTTTCTTTGGAAGTCAGTTTCTTGGTTAAGGCAAGATTTATATTGGTTGAATGCCCTTCTTGACACCAACCCTGTGAAATGATTGGGACCAGTGCTTTTATCAAGACACCGTCCCTTGGTGATTGCTTACTAAGACTAAAGAGTGCTCTACCTGTCCTGAAAAAAAGAAACAAGACAAAATAGAAAATAAAAATCTCTTTGGATACTTACCATATTCCAAGTTCTGATTTCACCTTTCTCTCTTGATAGAGGATATAAAGGACTTGAATGACCCGTGTTCTTTTCCCAGGCACCGTGGAAATCATATGACATTAAATTAATAAACTCAAGATACCTGTAAGGAATTTAATTCAAGAGAGGCATAAAAATAAAACAAACAAAATCAATAAGTAGCTAAAGAGAAGATTTACATGACTTCTGTCATTACTAACTAGCAGAGCATTACTAATTTCGACCAAGGTAAGGATCTCTCAGACATGTGTGCTAAGTGCGATGATATATGGAACTGAAAACTGACTATTTGGGTGAGGAAACCAGATACTTTCTCTTAACCGCAGCTATTCCTTTGAATGCTGAAGTAGGTTGCTATGGCTGCAACTTCTCTGTCGGTATTTGCATATAGCGCAGCGATTTGGGGGATTGTATCCTTAGTATATCAGGCTGACGTTTTCACATGGGTGGGGTTTTTTTCTAAATTCTTTGACTGAAGTTAAGTGAGATGGTTTGCTTGATTTTCACTGAGTTTACTCTTCAGTGTCCAAAATGAAAATACTTAAACTTGTTTCTGCACATTTGGCTCGACGCATGCACTCACCTGAATTAGTAAATGTAAAAAAAAACAAAAAAAAACATTCTAAGCCAATCAGATGCATTTCTATGAATTTACAGGGTGGAACGATAAAATTGTCGTCCTAGAAAAGATGATATGATTTCATTTCCATTTGATGCAAACAGGTTTTCTTTTTGTTGTTGCAGACCATCTACTAGTTGGCCAGTTGTGTACAAATCCCAAGAGCGATATGAGCCTTCTATCATGTCTAAAAGCAACACAATATTCAACGAGTGAGATTGGAGATGTGCCACTGTACAACTCATGCTCTCTACCGAAGGTATGACAATAGGACCATTGCCAGCACACTGGCAATTCATTGCTGAATTGCCATGAACAGCAGGAACGTGCCCAGGATGATGAAAACAAAGTTTCCAGCAATGGTTATGGTCTTTGGTGTGGTTCCAAGTGAGGGCCACATCATGCCACCTCACATCTTCAAAGTCGGCTTGAAAGCGTACATGGATGTGCTGAAGAGTATGGTGATCTCCTAGTGTAATCAGATGT
The DNA here is from genome assembly GCF_053919585.1 of Euprymna scolopes. Lineage (NCBI taxonomy): Eukaryota > Metazoa > Mollusca > Cephalopoda > Sepiida > Sepiolidae > Euprymna > Euprymna scolopes. Next base: position 94,275,725 of record NC_136491.1, read on the forward strand.
CCGCTGGCAGACAATCATATTGAGGTGGTGATTGAGGCTGAAGGCGGCTACATTAAATAGATGTCAGCTCTACTACATAATCAAGTTACCTGAATTGATGTTTTCAATAAAAGTTTTTAAATAAGCTGTAGTTTTGCTTTCTTTAGGGCGACAAATTTATCATTACACACTGTATAAAATTTGCCATTTTGATCCATCCTGAATCCATAAAAAGTCAGATTTTTCTGCAATAAACAGCATGAACAATTTCCATGAGAAAGTTAACTTCTGTCATTCACCTTTGTCGACATTGGGGAAGCGTTTCTCAACTTACACACACGCATACACACAGTCATAAGCATATACACTCTGACAGTAACGCATGCACATATGGTCGTCTGCTCATAAGAAGCAAATGTATAAACTTACTCATTTTAAATACGCCCAAATTTTCTCACTGAACATTTTTTCTACTATGAAAACAAACGGTATTTTAATAAGATATAACGTGTCTAATTGAATAGGGGAGTTTTGATTACGATTTTTCAGACCTATCGATAAATCATGGCGTTGAAATTATTGACATCTCAGCTATAGAATCCCGCTTTTTTTTTGGTTAAAGATTGCAAAAATACTCACAAACATTCTGTTTTCCTATCAATGTAAGCTTTCATTTTAAACATGTATAAAATATCATTTTTGTGAATTTATACTTTTGAACACAATATTTTGCTTGAATGAAGGAATAGAGAGGTTTAATCTGAGCCTAGAGATGAGATACTTGCAAAATGAAATAAATCAAAAATAAGTTGTGCTCAAAAGAGCAGATGAGAAAAATACCTAAAAAGGAACTAGATAACGAGAGAGAGAGAGAGAGAGAGAGAGAGAGAGAGAGAGAGAGAGAGAGAGAGAGTGTGTGTCTGCTGTGTTAGTTTACTCTTTACATAACTCCAATCATAGACACAAGGATGTTCATCAAAACCTCCATCTTTGTTTTCTAATCATTAATTATTGCAGGGACTCACCCATGCACAGAAGATCAGTGTACTTTCATAGTCCGCCATCTTGACAGTGCTTACTACAACGGTTTCTTCTTTCTATATTGTTTTTTGTTTCAATACATTTTACCTTTTCTAACTCATCTCTGTGTCTGTGTTTTCCTTAGTAACTCTTCCAGAGCCACAACAATAATCCACAACAACAAGCAAGGGAAATCACCCTAAGAACTTAACACAAAGAACAGAACTCTTTTTATCTTAATACAAAGGGAAACTGCTTAATATTCTAAACAGAAAAGTACTTTAAACTGAACACTAGTGGTTGGGTAGCAAATGACAAGTGATTTCTTAAAAGCGGCGGAAGAACAAAATGGTTTGACTTGATTACACCTGTGCAAACTTTTGTCGAAAATGGTATTTCAAATATCATAGACTTAACTTATCTTTTTTTTGACAATTGATCAAGTTTGTTGTTTCTTCACATGTCGGTGCCTCGTGTCAGGTACATAATTTTTATTCAAAAACCTTTTGGTTCATTTGATAATTATTCTGTGTTGATTTTGCTGCCAGGTGCATGCTTTTGTTAAAATGATTTCTCAGTACGCATTAAGTATTACACATGATGTCATATTCATAATTTTTATACAAATGACCTTTTGGTACATTTGGTAATTATTTTGTTGTTTTTAAATTTGTCACCAGGTGTACGTCTTTATCAAAATAATTTCTCGGTACGTACGACCTAGATATTTAACAACTTCTTAGAATTAGATGCAAGCCATCATTTCATTGACATCTGGAACTGTTGAAGTTGACAGTAGGAAACAAAAAGATGTATTCACTCAGTCAGCGCTGTATTGTCTGCCATTGACAGGTAGCAATTTTCAAACTAGTCACCAGATCAGAGAGTACTCAGAATTATTGAGATATCCTCGGTCTGGCGTCCATGTCCACTGAGAATGGATCAACTCTTGATCAACCCAACTGCTCAGCAAGCAGATATCTAACAAAGTCCCCACAGCAACCTTTGAGACCATGTGAGATCACTGGGCCAAGGAAGTTTTTTGAGCATGGCTCAGCACTCACTGAAAAATTATTATCCATCCTTCATCTATGATGGCCTTCAACTGATAGGCTGGCATTAAGGTTGGGAATAGAGGTCTCAACCACAAGACCACACACAATTTTTTTTTTATCAAGGTTCGACTCAGAAAGCCAATCTCTCAGTATGTCTTGCCAAGTCTGGATGTTGATACAGAACTTTCTATGAATCTATTGTTTCCCCTTTTTCCAAAGAAGTGAGAAGAGATGTGTGAAAAGCTTCAATTGACTTACAAGATGTGAGGAATAACGTAAGTGGCACATGTTTCAGCTCTACTCTAAAGAAAGTTTCCTTTGCCAAATCCTAATATTCCTAATATCACATGGCTCAAAAGGAGACTGCAAGCAAGAAGAGGACAGTCCGTTTGGGAGCATGCAGCATGTGGATATGAAAATTGAGATGGGGTGACAAAATATAATTAAACAGTGATTATTGATTTCTCTCTCTTGTCTCCTTCGTCTTACTCACCAAGCATTTGGAACGAAGATCAAGTTAAAGAAACATACTCTGTCTTCCATCAATTCTGTCTCGCCTTTGTCTTTTTGAAAGTATAATCATACACGACATAAAAATACGAAAGATTAAATGAGTTTACAAAATATTAAGCAGTGATCAACTTAATCCTTTTTATCAACTTAATCCTTTTTATCAACTTAATCCTTTGGAAAGTATAAATAAGGAGTTTTCATTTCCGGGTGACAAGTCCTCAATCTGAAAGGATTGCACAGGAGTGCATACAAGGAGAATTTGAAGCTATGAATGTATGATTACGAATTGTGAACATTAATGTTTCTGTAATGATTATGGCAACTATGTTTTTTTTACTATGGCACAATCTCACATCATTATACTCAGAATTATTTAAAACACCAAAATACATCTGTACACACACACACGCACGCACGCACACACACACACACACACACACACACACACACACACACACACACACACACACACACACACACACACACTCTCTCTCTTTCTCTCTCTCTTTTATTTCTATTAAAAATTTTTTAAAAAACATGATATCACCTATAGATATTTAGATATATATAGAGATGATTCTTGAACTGGTTGATATTTTGTGAGTAGAACCATTAGTGTATAAAATGGTTAGTTGAGAATAACAGGAAATGAATGGCCAGCCCTGGGTTAAATTGCTAAACTGTGTGAATTAATAGAAACTGATATAAAATCACCTGACACAAAGAGAGAGTGTGAGAGAGAAGGATAGTTCATTTAAGAACACACAGTGTGTAGATATGCGTTGTGATGTGACTCAAACACAAGATTATGATTCACATATAATTTAAGGAGAGCAAAATTGGTCGGAGTCAATTGACGCTGTAAGTTGAAATGCAAACACTATTATTTATAATGAGTTGTTGTTACCAGACATGGACTTCTATTATTGTACCTAACAGAATAAATTTATTCCATATTTTATATCTGTGTATTATTTCCTATGCGACGACATGTCAATATGAAAGATTAGATAAGTTTACAAAATATTAAACAGTGATTATCAATATTTCTCTGCTGCCTGCCTCTGTTGTTCAGTCATTTAAAACAAAGATCAAGTCAAATACACCTCTTTTGTCTTCCATCAGGTTTGCTTCAACTTAGTAATTTTGAAAGTATAAATAAAGAGTTTTGATTTCAGGACAGCATGCTGTTAATCTAGAAGGATCGCACAGGAGTGCATACAAGAAAAATTTGAAGCTATGGAGGTATGAATACAAATTGTGAACGTTAATGTTTCTGTAACAATTATAGCAACTATGTTTTCTTTACTATGGCACAATCCCACATTATTATACTCTTGTCAGAATTATTTCAAACACCAAAATAAATTTGTAAATACACACACACACACACACACACACACACACACACACACACACACACACACACACGCTCTCTCTCTCTCTCTCTCTCTCTCTCTCTCTTATTTCTATTAAAAAAATTGAATCCAATACTCATAGAGATGATTCTTGAACTGGTTGAGCCCTTCTTTTGCGCATTTTTCTATCAACTGCTTAAAGATAAGCTAATGATCAATTCCTTAAATTCTGTAGTCACTATGCCACCCTCTCATGTCAACTCACCAGTTGTTGCTATCCAACACGGACTTCTATTATTGTACTTAACAGAATAAATCTATTCTGTATTTTATATCTCTGTATTGTTTTCCACTCGATGATGCAACAAATGTTAATGTTGAATCAAAAAGATTTAAAATTATCAAAAAGTTAATTAGATTTCAAATATGTGGTGTGAATTAAATACATTGATTTGTGGTAAATATCCAGGTCGGGTGTACCGAGAAATCATTTTGATAAGAGGTGCACTTGGTAATGATATGCAAAAAAACAATGTAATATAGTTATCAGATGTATCAAAAGATTATTTTACTTAAAATTATGAACCTAACATCAGGCACTTGCATGAGAAGAAACAACAACCATGATCAATTGTCAAAAAGGTAAGTTCAATGTTGGAGGTTTAAAAGTCATATTCGGCAAAAGGTATGTACAGGTGTAATCAAGTCGAACCAAAATCAGGTCAATTCTGTGAAACAACTATCGCTGCATAAAACGGCCTTTGGGTGTGGCTACAGTGATAACGTTTAGGGTGATCACAAATGGTTATATAATAACAATCCGAAATGGATATTAAAGTTGATTCACGATTTGGGCCTGAGAAGAATAAACCTGTTGGATTCACGTTAATGCGTCTCCCTCCTAACAATCGACCACACATCACTGTCACCGGCAATAAAGATATATTGTTATATTTTCATATATCAGTGTGTTAAACACAACAGAAATACAACACTTCCATTGATCTAAGATTTGAGTACCTCTACACAAGAAAGAAATAAGTTAATGAAATAATAGTATTTGAAAAAATTTTTATGACTTTATTCATTTTTCCTAGGAATATTAAAAACGTATTTATTAAATGAATCGAAATTTAAGCTAAATAAAATACATGGAATGTCTTAGAATTGACGCAAACGTTTCATTCACTCTTATTTGATTGTACGTAGTGTTTTATTCAATTATAAATAAGAAAATAAATAACATATTTATTAAATTATAAATAAATACATAGCATATTTATTAAATTATAAATAAATATATAACATATTTATTAGATTATAAATGAGAAAATACATAATAAAATTAATTATTTTCGTATTGTTTATTGATTTCTTTTAAGATTTATCAAAAATTTATAATTCATGTAGATTAAAATGAAAAAAAAAAAAAGCAAATACCCAGAATCTACTTATTAAAATGAGTTTAAAAATGCTATTGGTTTGGTTGTTTTGTTTGACAGCATATCAACTCTTTTCGGATTATTTAATCACAAATCTGATAATTTTGGTAAAAGTTTTTATGCTTTCAAATCTTGATATCTTCAAATGTTTATTCATATTATTGGTTAGTGATTTGGAACGAAGATCAAGTTAAATAAAACTCCCCTGCCTTCCATCAGTTTTATCTCAATTTAGTCCTTTTGAAAACAAAAATATGACCTTTGATTTCAGGAGAGCAATCCCTCAGTCTGGAAAGATCATCCAGGAGTGCGACATGCAGCTAACAAGGTATGAATACAATTAGTGAGCTCTAGTGTTTTTTTTTAATGATTGCAACAACATGGTTTTCCGCATGCATCACACAAGGTTAAAGGGTAAGACATACTTACTGTATGAAATTTTTTACATCCATTCCTTCATTAACTTTTACTCGTGGTGCTGGTGCTGCAATAGTCAGTTGCAGCTGGGGTTTACCAGTTTTCTGTGCTTCCTCTTTATAAGCTTCATACAATTCCTGAAAGTACAATATTACAGTAAATAATTGTTATAGAGTAAGCTGATCTACCTATTTCATGAATAATGAACTCACCCAGAGATAATAAGTCCAGTTATATCTAATACATCGTGGTTTGTGGTATACATTTGGCACTCACTCGCGATCACAGACATATATCATATATCTGGTGGTCTTTTATCTATTTATTCTGAGTAGTCCTAGGAGGATCATGCACCCAGCCCTTCCCTTCCGTCTTTCGTGTGGAGTAAGTTTGTTGCTTACCGGCTGAGATGCTCTGACCAGGGAATACCAATTGGCAATTTTTAAAAAGCCAGAGTACTCCTGCTTTAGGGGCACGGGCTTGATCCTCCCACCTTCCGACCTTGTGCTGTATCTTTCTACAGTGGGAAGGAAGTAAATAATAGTGATTTATGGTAGTTATGGCTTCAGAATCATGATGTGTATTTTTGTGACATACTTTTGCTAATACACTCCTTGTTAACTATAATACTGTTTTTATCTTGGTTATTACTTGCCTGCAAGGTCACAAAAATAACATATATATATATATATATATATATATATATATATATATATATATATATATATATATATATATATATATATATATAAAGAAGGATGAAACGGAGAAGCCTTTGTATAGCTTGATTGCCATAAATATATTTTCAGAACGTACTAGCTCTACTCACATATTGAGCACTATTTAAGTAAAATTGATACACAAAGTATTATATCTTCTTGTGACATTTTATGTGAATACATGAAATAATAATAAACTGACACCACATCAAATAGTTGAGAAGGATGGAGAGAGCACCAACCAGGCCAGCACTGGATGAGTGTGAAGAGGACTGGGATCTTGGGGTGGCCTATTGCCACCAAAATTCCAGTGAAGACCAATGGCCATTGCCAGCGAGAAGTCTATGGAAAGTAGCTGTTACGATGATGCAAACTCATTTGCAAAGGTTGACGACATAGTTGGAGAGTACTGAAAATTTAGGGAGACTTGTTGTCACCTGGACTTCAGGGTACACCATTGCTTGTTGTCAACGTGCAATTTCTAATGTTGACATGTGATAACTCATAGTGAGTGAATAGTATATATATATATATATATATATATATATATATATATATATATATATATATATACTAGCAAAAGTACCCGTCGTTGACTGGGTTCAAAAACAACCTACAGAAAATGGACTCTGATTTATGAAAGCATGATAGGTTATGAAAAGGAAGGGCTGTAAAGAGATAGCTTCGAATTTAGGGGTACCAAAACCATAGAAAAATAAAATAGATAAACCCCATAATTTATTATACCATACCTGTTCACACTGAAACACTTATCACAATATTTTGTGGATCAATATAAAAAAAAAAACCTTCTTAAACTTTGTGACATATTTCCATTCTATGGAGGTCAGGTGCGAACGAACACCCCATAATTTTATTATACCATATTTCTTCAAACTGAAACATAATTATCAAAGTATACTTACGCAGATAGATATGAAAAGTCTTTATTAAAGTCTGTGCCTATTTCCATTCTATGGAGGCCAGGCGTGAACGCAAACCCCACAATTTTATTATACCATCCCTATTTAAGTTAAAACATACTCATCAAAGTATTCTTATGTACATCTATATCAAAAACACTTGTAAACGTTTTTTTAAAAATTTTTTTATTTCCATACTTTGTGAACCAGGTGCGAATGCAGACCCCACAATTTTAATGAACCACCGTTCTGCCAGATCAAACATACCCATTCCTGTGTCTCGATACATCTTCTATCATTATATGAGATCAGTTTTCTATAATAGTCAACTATATAGGTGCCTATTCGTGACCAGACACACACACACGAACACACACAGACATTCAGCTTTATATATATATATATATATATATATATATATATATATATATATATATATATATATATATATATAGAGAGAGAGAGAGAGAGAGAGAAGAGATTGTATAGCAGTTATTTCCTTAATGAAATTTGAATATTTATAAAATAGTGCTCAATAATAGGTAGAGCTGCATTATAGCATAAATTTCTTAATTGATACAAACATTATTGGCTACCCATGTGCATACATGCTTCAGCTGTGATCTCATTCAAAATCGAGTCTCCTCAGACCAACAGATCTCTATGTCTTCTACTAGATAGGCTTCATGTGGTAGATATTTGAAATTGATCTTTATCTTTCACTTTGTCATACGTTTTATTGACCTCCTCTATAGAGGGGTCCTGGATATGACCTTAAACTATATCCGATGGTAAGGCCCCAGCTTGCAGGCTTTGGGGAGTGTGGAGCCACCTCTTAATTGCCATTGCTCTCAGGTTCACTCTGACCCGGAGTGGTAGTACCTGTTAGGGCCCCAACTATGAGTTGAATAGAAACCGACTTGAAAAAAACAAATATATTCTATTAACAATGTTTTCTTCCAAATCACTGGATCCAGCATCATATAACCTGAAAAGGGTTGATCTGCCGTAAAACAGAAACAACCAACCAACAACCTCTATAGAGGCTTAGACACAAGGTCAGGTGACGTTTTGAATAACTAACACACTAACAGATGTGCAATCTGGTCTGAGGAGCTGTGTTGGAATTCTCGGTAAGGGCACCTCAGGCGTTTACCAATAAACTAAAAAATTCTCAAAAAGAGAAGGTAAGATTTGGAAGGATGGACCTCCTAGCACTGAACAGAACCTGACAGATGCAAAGACACCTTACTGAGAATTAAACTATTAACCTCAAGAGGACTATTACTTAGGTTGAATAAAGTGATTCATAATGAAATAACTGATAATTAGAAATTACAGGGTGGAATGATAAAAGTATCGCCCTAAAGAAAACAACACTACAGCTTTATTTTAAAACTTTTTTGTTGAAAACATCAATTTATATAACTTGATTATGTAGTAAAGCGGACATCTATTCATTGTAGCCACTTTCAACCCCAATCACTGACTTCACACAGATCTGGAACTGGGAGCATGCCTTTTCCACAAGTATTGATGGGAGCTTGGTGAATACTCGACAGATGGCAACAATCACGCTGGCTTTAGTGTTGTGGGAGGTCATGTTGGTGATGTTCCTGACATATGACCAAACGAAATAGTCCAGGAGGTTCAGATCAGAGGAGGAGGGGGCCAGTGAGAGAAGGGTATAAAGTCATAGCACTCCTTCTCTAGCTAAGCCTAGATCTCTTTGGACTTGCGGGCCGGTACTGAGTCCTGCTGCCACACCCAGTGTCCTCCAGCGGCTACCTGATTGCACCAGAAGATCACCACACTCTTCAGTACATCCAGGTACACTTTGGTGTTGACTTTCAAGCCGACTTTGAAGATGTGAGGTGGCATGATGTGGCCCTCACTTGAAGCCACACCAAAGACCATAACTGTGGCCGGAAACTTTGTTTTCATCATCCTCAGCACGTCCCTGTGATTTTTGTCAATCTAGCGATGAATTTTGAGGGTGCTGACAATGGTCCTGTTGTCATAATCTGGATCGGTAGAGAGCATGTGTTGTACAATGGCGCATCTCTGATTTCGCTCATTGAACATTGTGTCACTTTCAGATATGATAGAAGGCTCCTATTGCACTTGGGATTTGTACACTACTGACCAACTAGTAGATGGTTTGCAACAAAAAAGAAAACTGGTTTTCATAAATTAAAAATGAAATCATATTGTCTTTTCTAAAGCGACAATTCTATCGTTCCACACTGTATATTTTTCCACAAAGAATGCAACAAATTAGATTTTTCTTAGATACCCGGTGCGGAGGGAGTTCCTAAAAAAAAGTATATATTATATTATATATATATAATATATACTTTATATAATATATATCACAGAAGAGATGTTGCGAGTTTGTCTCTGATGTATCGTTATTTTCATGGAAGGTGTTCAACTGAGCTTCAATCTATGGTCCCCCCTCGCCAAACTTTCACAAGAAACACTCGTCTAGCTGTAAACACTATCAATAATTCCCCCCACTCTTTATCTGTGCCTAAACCTAAACGTAGATTCCATGAACAAAACTTCTTTCTTAGAACTGCACGCCTGTGGAATTGTCTTCCGTTTTCCTGCTTTCCGGCTGTACAATATGGTTGTATTCAAGTCTAACGTAAATAAGTTCTTGATGAGCCGTTCTATATAAGTTATCAAATTTACCAAATTTTCATTACTAATGATTACTATATTGTCCAATGTCTTCTGTACACTCTTTAACCCTTATCCTTGAGTGGCCTCTTGGCCTTGATAAGTGGTGATGCCTATGTAAAAAAAAAAAAGGTATCAGAATTCTGAGGTGAATAGGAGCACAAATTAATGAATCCTGTGGTATCCAGTCTTACAAAATATTTTTAGGAGGTGATATCATATAAGACAATCTCAGCCAAAAAGAGAATATCTCAATATACTTGATAGACCAAATGGAATTTATAGTTTTTTTTTTATTTAAATGTCGTCCAGAAAAATCTATTTTTTTCAAAACGGAAAATTATTTTTTGGACAAAGAATAAAATTCTGATATTTTCCTTAACCCATGGATTTTCGATGTAGGTTCATCGCCTCAGAGGAAAGGTCATTAGCAAATATTAGGTCTAATTTGAAATAATTTTGCTCTTAAGTACATACAAAGAAAATTACATTCTTTTAAGGGGCATATATATAAAGAAAATAAAAGAAAAAACAAAGAAAGGATATGAAATTATGGTATCCGGGTGACGTGCTAGCCCTTGTATAGAGTGGGATGATGTGATCAGAGTCCGAGTTTGTTGAATAAATCCACATTGTGGGTAAAATCTAATGGTCCTTAGTGATAATCCTTTGAGTATGGAAGGTCCGAGATATATATAATTATTACTATTATTATTTTAATACCTACAGACACTAGTGTTTCATCCTTTCAGGAATCATCAGTGCAGGGAGTCATGATTACCACTGGTGAGAAAATTCGAACCTAGCCACAAAGCCAGCTCTGATTCCATTAGCAAGGAACAAACTGCACGGCCAATGTTAACATACAGTTGAAATTAACATTTTATATAAAGCATAAATGTCAAGACGGCCGAGAGTGATCTTATGATTATAACATCAATCTGTGCACGTGAGCTCAAGTAACTGACTTATTTCATTTCAACTTAGAGTGCTTGCCAATTAAAGCCGACTGACTTTCTGAATAGGAAGGAACTGACATAATATATATATATATATATATATATATATATATATATATATATAAAGCTGAACGTCTGTGTGTGTGTCAAGTCACGAATAGGCTCCTAATGGGTATGTTTGATCTGGCATAATGATGATTCATTAAAATTGTGGGGTTTGCGTATGCGCCTGGCCCACAAAGTATAGAAATAAAAAAATAAAAAAAAAACGTTTACAAGTGTTTTTGATATAGATGTACATAAGAATACTTTGATAAGTATGTTTTAACTTAAATAGGGATGGTATGATAAAATTGTGCGGTCTGCGTTCGTGCCTGGCCTCCATAGAATGGAAATAGGCACAGACTTTAATAAAGACTTTTCATATCTATCTGCGTAAGTATACTTTGATAATTATGTTTCAGTTTGAAGAAATATGGTATAATAAAATTATGGGGTGTTCGTTCGCACCTGACCTCCATAGAATGGAAATATGTCACAAAGTTTAACAAGGTTTTTTTAATATAGATCCACAGAATATTGTGATAAGTGTTTCAGTGTGAACAAGTATGGTATAATAAATTATGGGGTTTATCTATTTTATTTTTACTTTCATCATATTTTGCTTTGGTTTTGATACCCCTAAATTCAACCCAAATTTACAACCCTTCCTTTTCATAACCTATCATACTTTCATAAATCAGAGTCCATTTTCTGTAGGCTGTTTTTGAACCCAATCAACGACGGGTACTTTTGCTAGTATAATATAAAGCTGAACGTCTGTGGGTGTGTCTGGTCACGAATAGGCTCCTATATGGTTGATTATTATAGAAGACAGATCACATATAATGATAGAAGATGTATCGAGACACAGGAATGAGTATGTTTGATCTGGCATAATGATGATTCATTAAAATTGTGGGGTCTGCGTACGCGCCTGATCCACAAAGTATGGAAATACAAAATTTAAAAATTAAAAAAAAAAAACGTTTACAAGTGTTTTTGATATAGATGTACATAATAATACTTTGATAAATATGTTTTAACTTAAATAGGGATGGTATAATAGAATTGTGGGGTCTGCGTTCGTGTTTGGCCTCCATAGAATGGAAATAGGTACAAACTTTAGTAAAGACTTTTCATATCTATTTGCGTAAGTATACTTTGATAATTATGCTTCAGTTTGAAGAAATATAGTATAATAAAATTATGGGGTGTTAGTTTGTGCCTGACCTCCATAGAATGGAAATATGTCACAAAGTTTAATAAGGTTTTTTAATATAGATCCACAGAATATTGTGATAAGTGTTTCAGTGTGAACAGGTATGGTATAATAAATTATGGGGTTTATCTATTTTATTTTTACTTTTATCATATTTTGCTTTGGTTTTGGTACCCCAAATTCGAAGCTATCTCTTTACAACCCTTCCTTTTCATAACCTTTCATACTTACATAAATCAGTCCATTTTCTGTAGGCTGTTTTGAACCCAGTCAAGGACGGGTACTTTTACTAGTATATATATAAAGAGAGAGAGAGAGAGAGAGAGAGAGAGAGAGAGAGAGAGAGAGAGAGAGAGAGAGAGAAGGAGGGAGGCAGATAGATAGATAGGTATATATATATATATATATATATATATAGAGAGAGAGAGAGAGAGAGAGAGAGAGAATCACAAAATACTAAGGTCTAATGTACAACATGAAAAGAAACTAGAATTAAAAAAAAATCGCCATTGTTCCAGCAATTATAAGAGCAACTGGACTCATGAAAAAATTCAAAACCTACCCAGCAAATATCCCCAATGGATCAAGTGCAAGAAAGATATAAACAATTAGACTTAAAGGGGCGGTTAGAATCTTAAAAAGATCTCTCGGTTGGAATTATGGGATAGTCAGTGAATGTCTTGCATCCACTAGGATGCTCCATCCCAAACAAATACAAAATGATAAGAAAAACAAAGAAAAAAAAGACAGCATTTTTGTTCTAGAACTTTCTGGGTCCAAAAATAGGTTGATAAGAAAAATCAAGTAGATTGTAATCAATTAAAAATATAAAGACGACAAGAGACTAAGAATTAGAATCTTAGAAAGATCTCTCGGTTGGAATTATGGAATAATCAGATAAAGACGACAAGAGACTAAGGGTTTATTTGTCTCTTTTTAATGACATGATGGAAAATGATGAGATGCACAATCAGTTGGTGGATCAAGGAATGTGAGTAACTAATCGCAAACAAAGATGAAATCAAGATGAATTTTTCAACTTCAGAGAACATGACACTATGTGTGTGTGTGTGTGTGTGTGTGTGTGTGTGTGTGTGTGTGTGTGTGTGAAGATAGGACAGCACAAAAAATCAACAAGTACAGCAACTTAAAAGAAAAATACTGAATACGCATGGGGCGAAAAAAGCAGGAAGTCATTCTTTAATTAAACAAACATCATCTAATTCTCTTACCTTGGAGAAACTTCCTGGCAAAATTAGCATTTTCAGAAAGAATTGTCAAAGACAAAACAGGAGGAGGAAGAGGGAGCAAAAAAGAACAAGAAAAGAGAAAAAGATAAAATGAGAGAGAGATAGATAGATAGATAGATAGAGAGAGAGAGAGAGAGAGAGAGAGAGAGAGAGAGAGAGAGAGAGAGAGACAAATAAATGCAGCCAAATAGTGACAAAAACATAAGGAAATAAAACTTTTGCAATTTAGTAGAAATCAGTCTTTTTTTATTTACAAAAAAAAAAAAAAATGTGGAATTCGACCAAAACTTGGAGAACTGGCATGATGGGAAGTTCTAGCGATTTAGACAGAAATATGCTTTTCTTGGATTCAAAAAAAAAAAAAAAAGAAGCTGAATTCCACTAAAAATCTGAGAATTCACGTCACTGTGAATTGAATGTCCATCTCTCACTATATATAAAGCAAATGTTATGTAATGGATGGCTGGGACCATCCGATACATAACTGAAAAGAAAAACTTCTTAAAAAAAAAAGATAAATAATAAAAGATTTGAAAGGTGGCCATCGAATATCGATTGTCCACCAGTCGATGCGGCAAAAATAATTACGTCGTAAACAGAGAAATCGGACGACGATGTTGTGGGGAGACGCATTTTTAGCTGAAACATTCCTTGCACTGCAATGTAAGAACGGAATGTCATATGAAGCTAGCACGAGTTTGGCAACGCACGTGTATAAATAAATTCAATAGTCGGTCAGCTGTCTGGGTCAGATGCAGCAATGCATGTGTACAACGAAAACTGAGAAACATGACCAGGAAATGCGTGATCCATTATCGATAACAGAGTTGATCGACCAGTGGCGTGGAAAATTACTGAGCAAACACACATGCCAATAAAAAGAGGTGATTTTTGGAGTCCAGCAGAGAGAAAGAGAGAGAGAGAAAGAGAGAAGGAGAGAGAGAGAGACGCCGATAGATGAGACGTGCGTTGTCGAGAGCATAACGTTTCCCCCCCTCTTCATCACTGAAACAGAAAAGTAAGCCGCACCGTTAATTTGTGAACTGTTAAAAATCTCTATGTACAGAACGAGAAAAATATTTCTAACACAAAATATATTTTTATACAAAAAGCCAGTGTGTCTTACGTCTTAATTGGAGTGCTGAGTTACGTCTGATTTTTGTGTGCATGTTAATTTTCTTTCAGCCGGCAACGTTGTTATGACAAGCGGTTGACAGCTGACGACAAGTAAGAAAAAAATGCACGGTCAAGGGGGAAATAACTCTGCTGTCTTGGCCGTTACTATGGCACCTAGAGTCCTAAACAAAATAAACGATCAATAAAAGTCGGCTGCTAGGTTTGTTGCAGCGGAGAACTTACTAACTACGACCATTCCCAACCTGGGGTCCTTGCGCAACGTAACACAAATATATCATTCAAACATGGACGTACTTGGCTTTTATATAGATAGAGAATTGCATCAGTAGTGAGATATCTTCTGGAGCGGTAGAAGGATCCCACCAACAAATAGGATATATTTCTTTCTTTCTTGTATATTTTTATTAGATAAATGAAGCCTTAGGAAGGTTCTTTCATCTTTTGTGTTGTATCCAATACAATTCATTCACTTAAATAAGATAAACATGATATAAATGACAGTTTTCCAATGGACACCAGAACAATGACACAACGGAATGCTAAAGACAACAGCAAAATTTCATAACTGCATCAGAACGTTAGAAACGGCATGGTTGGATCTATTGCAGTTCATTACATGTGGGGACACTTTGGTAATTATCTCATAGGTATGAGGTGTATTCTTGAATAAGTTTCACACTCGATGAAACTTAAGCCCTCAGAAATTTTCAGTAAGGTTATCTCAAAGATAATTTCAGAACAATCCCCAGACTATTCTTGAACTGTGGAGAGCCTTTACAGTCTAAATTAATCGCATTTATGTGTGCTTGCAATGCAGAGATGCACATTTAATACATACCATTGAACAACGATAAAACAAAGGCTGTTGGGCATCCGTGATTGAGATTTGGTGGACAAGTAACACATAGAATGAAGTGCATTTGTATGAAATATAGTTCGATGGCAGAAACGATTCTGAATTTTCTTAAGGATTCAGTGGACAGTGCACTGTGTAAGTTAGCAAGGCCCAAAACACTCAAGGATAAAGTGTTAATAAGATTGTCAGCTGGACTACGAACAACACCATGAGAGGATTGAAAAAGATGGACTGAATGAAGACAATTTGACTACATAAGCAGAATCGGAATGGTAGAGGTCAATCGAGGTCAGTTGAGGTCAGTTGAAAACAGAAACACAGAGAGCATGAGTAAGCAGATTTTCTTTATAAATCATGGAGAATATAAAGTGGACTCTGGGTTTACTTTCGGCAGCCTCGTAACTCTTGCTTCCCTTATTTTGTCCTTTAGTCCTCACATTCCATGAGCGATATTTCTGACAAGGGAAGACGAATTGCTGTTTTCTGGGTTGGAATCTGTTCATATAAAATTTATTGCTGGCTAGTTTTTGACCTTGAAATGGGATTTTTTAGCCCTTACATCAAGTGGCTTCATGCTTTGATTTGGGGCAATTTCTATTGGAAAGAAATAAAACGTTTGAAATACACAAGAAGAAGAATAAAGGGAGACAGATCAACTCTACACACCGGCACTGCTTCTACAGAACATTGAAAAATGAAAAGCCATAGCAATTGCCATTTATATGGCAGTAAAAGGCTTGTTTCCCCACAAGAGCAAAGTTAGACATAAGGTCAGTTTTTAATGCGTGTAAAATTCAGCTCCCCAAAAAGGTACACTCTGGATTGGAACAAAAATTTAAATTACTTTAGTTTTAACTAACTGACTGAGGACAGAATAGACTAAGTGTAGCATTCAGAACAGATACTACACTTTAATTCTAGTAGTGACATGGCAACATAGACAGAAAGAAATAGACATACTCAAGCGATCTCTATGTGCTGTGTCGCTCACATTAAACAATAGCTGACTCAGGTCACAGAATCATCCCCCTCCCCCCGATTGCTCATCGAAAGTGAAGATTGAAGAAAAGAGTAGGTGCCGCAGGATTTACGAGACTGCTGAAAGTACATTCACAATGCATTTTTTACTCTTGGAATATATCATTGTGAAAAAACCAAGACTGTTGGACATCCCTAATTGAAACATGGTGGACAAGTCAGGCATAGATTGAAGTTCATTTGGTTTACATGCATTCAAATTTCTCTTTATGTTAGTTGTGTCTCACTTTTTTCTTTTGAAAGTCTTTAGAAAATTCATATTATTTGGGGTATTTGGACTGATTTTGCATGTTATTCACACAACGTTTCGGCTGATGTAACTGCCAACCTTTTTTAGATGCATTTTGTTGGACTCAGGAATCTGTACCTTGAACTCATTAATCACTTTTATTTGTTGTGCTATTGATTAATGCGTCTGAAACGTGAAAAATAACATCCAAGATGAGAATAGTAGTCCGAATAATTCAGATAAAACTAATCATTAGGGCTATAACAAGATATTCTTTTCATTATTTTGACTCTCGAGTATATATAAGTTAATATCTTATATGTTGTTAGATAGAGTGATGTTGTTCTCGATTGATTAACTGTGTCTAACTGTGTCGGATATATACTCGAGAGTCAAAACAATGATAAGAATATTCTCTTGTCACACCCCTACTAATCATCAATTCTTATCTAAAAAATTCCGAAACATTTTAAAAAAAAAGTTACTGACTCCATAGATGATTTCATATTCTTGGAGTTGTTTTTGTTTTTTATTTTTACTGTGGTTCGTATGTATGAAAAAGAATTAATTGACAAGGGGAGGTAACTTAATAAAGTTTGACTGGATTATCTCTCTTTTACTGCTGAAATTTTAAGGAGACACTGTATAATTTTTGTTTTTGTTTTTCTTTATAATTAGAGGTTCATATATACTGCTGATATCTTAAGTTTAATTTATTAACTTACCTCGCCTTATCAACCAAAACAGATTTTTTTTCATACATACGAAATCACGGCGAACAAAACAAAAACAATTCCAAGAATACGAAACCATCTATGGAGCCAGTAACATTTCTCTTTTCTTTTCTAAGATGCCTGACGAAGGTCGGAGGCTACACCGACCAAAACGTTGCCCGAATAACACTCAAGATGAGAACAATAGTCCGATAAAAACAAATAATACAATCAATCAGCGCTCATCTAAAAAATTGAGAAGTGTAATATCTTTAGAAAAAGATTGCAAATTTGTATCGAGTATACGATGTAAACACCTACCTTTATCAGTGAAACAAAGTACTGCTTATCTTCACGGGTGCCGTTCCTGCTAGGATCTGCTGGATATTCCCAATCTAAATCCAAACCATCAAAGTTGTATTTCCGTAAGAAGGGAATGGTTGATTTGATGAAAGTTAATCGGGTCTCGGGTGATTTGGCCATATCGGTAAATGGCTCTGCTCCAAAGTTCCATCCTCCAACAGACAGATAAGTTTTGAGTTTCGGATGTTGACTTTTCAGGGCATTAAATTTAGAATACCTGAAGAGTAGAGGGCGATATAAGAAGATGTTCAGGAGAATAGACTAACAGCAAAAGGTATATCTATACTCATTTATGCCACTTCTAAAATGTGTATGAATGAAGGTTTCCACACGCACGCACATATTTGAAGTGTCTAATAAGATCTCCTTGGTATGGCTAACCCACATTGGCTTTTTCGAGGAATAGTACACCTTCTCCAAGTAATGTCACTACTAAGCTGGATACTCCACCAGACTAGATGAATTTATATCCTAAAATCAAGTAAAATCAAGAGACCACAAGAAAGATATACTATAACATATTCAAAAAGTCAATTGTGGAGAGGAAAATTATGTTCTAAACTTCTTTACTAACACAGTGTTTGAGATAACTTTAATGAAATATTTGATTATCAATGTATCTCTTGTGCAGATCAAGTGTCAGCCTAGGAGAGGACCCCCTCCCTTGGGTATATATATATATATATATATATATATATATATATATATATATATATATATATAAAAGTGAATGTGTCTGTGTGTATCTGTGTCTGTGTGTGTAGCTGTGTACATTTCCCTACGCAATAACTCTGTCAATTTTTAGTCTAAAGATTTGAAATTTGATATACAGGGTACTGAGATTTGAGAAAATCGATGTGATCGGTTTTTGGCCAGAAATTTGGCGATTAAGGGGTCAAAGTTCAACGATTTGACCTTTGAGAACTCTACCAAACTCCTCCGACAATTTTGGGTCTATGCACTTGAAATTTTAGATATAGGTTCCTTGGACATAGATCTAACTTAATAACTTAATTCGAGCCCAAAACAATAAATTTTAAGGGGTTATAATAGGGGTCAAAGTTTAAAAAAATTTACCCCTGCGGCCTCTTCCAAATTACTCAGACAATTTCTGGTCTAAATATTTGAAATTTTACATAAAGGGTATTCAGAGATAGGGCAAGCTTTTTCATCAGTTTGGGTCGAAAATTTTTAGTTACCAATATATAAATGTATGTATGTCTGTTTGTATGTCTGCCTTAAACTTTCAATAGAGGCGACGGATTTTACCAAGATCAGTATCGTTTTAAAGTTTGACCTTTTATACGACAAATATCGAAAAATTGGCTAAAAACATTATTATCTTCCCCTTCAACGAGGCACTTTTCTACAGGAGGAGGTCACTGTTTTCGCCAATATTTTTGAAAGTTATCCTCTCCTTTATATTATCTAGCCTTAATTTTAAAAAATGACGCTTCCGGTTTGGCGGTGGTTGTAACAGCATAAACGTTAGGGTCTACCCCGTTCTTTTCCTTCTTTGTGGTACGGGTTCGAGCCTGCCTTCCTACTACCACTTTTTTTTTGTTGCTCAACATACACATCGAAACACCCGGGCAACGCCGGGCTGAAATCCTAGTATATATATAAATAAGAGTGAACGTGTCTGTGTGTGTGTCTGTGTACATTTCCCTATGCAATAACTCTGTCAATTTTAAGTCTACAGACTCGAAATTTGATATAGAGGGTACTGAGATTTAGAAAAATCTTTGTGATCGGTTTTCGGCCAGAAATTTGGCTGTTAAGGGGTCAAAGTTCAACGATTTGACCTTTAAGAACTCTACCAAACTCCTCCGACAATTTTGGGTCTAAACACTTGAAATTTTAGATATAGGTTCCTCGGACATGGATCTAACTTAATAACTTGATTTGAGTTCAAAAAACTAAATGTTAAGGAATCATAATAGGGGTGAAAGTTAAAAAAAATTGACCGCTTTTTTTTTTACTCAACATACATCTCCAAATTATAAATTATAAATTTACTACTTTCTACTGCTGCTACTACTACTACTACTACTACTACTACTACTACTACTACTGCTACTACTACTACTACTACTAGTAGTGATATTATTAGTAATAGTAAGAATAAGAAAGTAATAATAATGTTAATGATAATATTAATCTTGAGAAAAATATAATATAAATTATAATGATACTACCGATAGTAATAATAGTAAAAAAAATATATAATAATCATAGCAATAACTGTAACAGTAAAACAGTAAACGTAATGATAGTAATAATAGAAGAAAAAAGACTACTACTACTACTACTACTACTACTACTACTACTACTACTACTAATAATAATAATAATAATAATAATAATAATAATAATAAATAAAAATAATAATATAAACAAAAATATTAAGAATTGTAATTAGAATATAAAAAGAATTCATGTTATTTCTCATATTTTTACTAATAATGTGTTATTATTATTGTTGTTGTTGCTGTTACTAATAATGAATCAAAATAATAATATAAACAAAAATAATAAGAATATAATACGTTATGCCTTGCTTCGCCATGTTTAATAAATAAAGGGAGACAATTCAATTTGAATCACCGAGATCCAAATCTGTCTTGTAATAGCGACGATTGACCTATTATTCACTTCTGCACCAAATCGCAAAGAAAAAACTGATTTGATATATATATATATATATATATATATATATATATATATATATATATATATATATATATATATATATAGTCATCGACATACTGTCCTGTTTTGCTGTATCACAACTCATCAGTGCCGCTAGACTAGCACCTCTCTCAAGCCGAGGATTGAACCTAGAATCATCGCATTGACAGTCAGCAGTTCTACCGATCGACCCCCGGGAGCGGCGCCCATAAATTATCTCGCCAAATGTCTATTTAAACAAACGTTTGTCCACTACTTTTTCTGTGCTCTAACTGCTTGTTTATAAACAAACAATGAGCATAAACTACTTGATCAATTTATCTGACTTTCGGAATATGACATTTTCGCGTTACATTAGCTAAAGATTTTTCTGTATTTTTTTAAAAATTAGGTTGAACTCCGGACTTGCACTGATATTTTTTATTGTATACTTACATCCCTTTCTGGAAAGGTGAATCCTCGTCATTGAATTCGAAGGCTTTGATGGCATGGCGTTTATTCATAATTGCAAAGGCAAATGCTGCATGTGTACACAATGAGATATCCATGTGTTCCACCGTATATTTCATGTCACCTAGTCGATATTGTGCCCAGTTTGTGTAGTAGCACCAGATCCGATTACCTGGAGGAATATCTGAAAATAAAAGATCCCAAATGCAACCGTGCTATTATTGACGTCCATTCCAAGTGTTAGGGAATAGGAGAGGAAGAGAAAAAGAAATATAACAAAAAAAAAAAAAGGAAAGAAAAAAAAAAGAAATTAGTTTATCAGCAGAACAATGGCAAGAAAACAAAAGAAGGTGAATAGGATTGTTAATCAAGGTGCGGCAATAACGGAAACAAAATGACAAAAAAAGTAGAGGTCAATATATTTGGAGTCAATTTACGGGTAGTTTAAGGAGCGCTAATGGATTTTGCGACATTTCACGACAGTTAGGGACAGTAGTGAACAATTTTATGTTTGCAACGGTTGACGGTAGTTACAGATGGGGACAGTTGTAAGTTTTATGACCTCGGTATTTATAAAAAAAGAGGATTAGGGGTGGTAAAGGATGCCATAGAGGTCACAACAAAGAATACATGAAATGAATAACGTTGGAAGTGTGTAGATTCTGACTCCATATAATTAAAGACAAACGAATATTGAAGGTTGAGAACCGATTTTATTCACTACTAACAACTTGTATTAGAAGAGGCAAAGTGTTCGTAGGATGGAATGTGATTTAACGAAGAATGGATTGCTCGATGGAGATATTTGACAGTTTGTATTACGGTGAAATGTTCGTAGAATGTTTGCAGGTATGTACGATTTAACAAGGAATGAATGTTCGTAAAATGTTTGTAGGTATGAATGAATTGACAAGGAATGAATGTTCGTAAAATGTTTGTAGGTATGAATGAATTGACAAGGAATGAATGTTCGTAAAATGTAACTTATCTTTTGGACGATGGAGATGGTTAGAGTAGGCCGGTCATCCTGCTGTCGGTGATGCGTGTTCTGGCTTGTAACTGGAAAGCGGGTAATTTCATCAACAGCTAGCAGCCCGGCGTCTTCGTCTTCTTTTTCCTCCTCTCTTCTTTGGTTTGTATGAATTAGGCAGTGTTTAGAATTGAAGGCGTTTGGCCCATAACATGAGAGCGTAATCGGCTTCAGTTCACTGGTGCCTATTTCTTTTCTTCTTCATTATGTCTCTTCAGGTTTGGTGACAGAATCTGACGCAGCGAGGCGAGTTCTCTTCTCTTCATAGGTCGGGTGGGAGAATCTGTCCGTGCGTTCACTGACGCAGCAGGGCGAATTTCCCTCAAATCTCTCGTTTTATAGTCGCAAAAAAGTAAAATGCAGAGTGTGTCTCAAAGCAGATCGAGATGAGCTGATGACAACTGTCGGACAGTAGGCGTAGATAAAAATTTTGAATTAACAGATACAACTGTTTTTAGCACACGTTAAAGATGCAGAAATATTTTATCAAAATAAAGAAGAAAAATGCGATTCAAATTTTTTTTCTTTCGAAAAAAAAAAGAAAAAAAAAAGAAATTAAATCGTATTTTTCTTTTAAAGTTGAAATCTTTCTTATTAATTTCGGTCCGCAACAGACCCATTTTTAAAGAGTGAAAAGTGTAAAAGACTAGGATATAAAAACCCTAACTCGCTACAAGAAAACATAATGAAACGAATTGAATGAAGGAAACTAAGAACTCAAATGCTGGAATAAAATAAACATGTCGTTTATTTTCTGTTGAGAAATGAAAGTCTTGGGTGTACACGTGTTCATTCAGCCGTTGACGACTACGCGCATGGAAGGAAAGGAGAATGCAATAGAGAATCGCGAAGTGGCAAGCCGGCCTGTAGAAAGAGAGGGTTAAGCTCAGTAGAGCGTCACGCACATGTCTGTGTTGGTGGTCCAAAACCGAAGGGGAGATAAAGTGAGAAAGTCAATCCAGGTTATGGAGATAGAAAGCGTATAAAGTGTATGTACTGTTTGTTGGCTTTTTGTCCCACATAGTAGCAAGTGGTGTGAGGCACGCGCGTGCGTGCGCATGCCGAAAAGGCACGCTGTCGGTCTGTAGACCGCACAGCTCGAAAGCTGGTCCTAAAAAGGGAGAAGCTGCTTTTTGCTCTTGCTTTTATAGGTGTTTCCGGTGGTCTTTTGCGCATGTGTGGATTTCCTTTGAAAGGGGAAGTGACGTTGTCCATGCGTGCTTACGTGTGCGCGTGTGTGAGTACATGTGTGTACGATAGTGTGTGTGTGTATGTATATACACGTGAATGTGAATGTATATACGCGAACGTGAATATATGTACGTGTGTGGACGTGCACGTATGTTTGTGTGCGCGTATGTATATGACAAGTAATATAGCTTGAAATGTGAACGCGTGTTTTTGTGTGAGACTAGAAAAGGCTCGCGCAAAAGTTTCTACTGCCTCTTTTTTTCCCTTGCAAGTAGACGTAGAGAATCGACGGTAACACACACACACACACACACACACACACACACACACACTGCAACTGAAATTTACACATTGTGTTGGAGTTCGTGTTTTGGTGTTTTATTTTATTTTACTTTTTCATAGTTGTGAACCTGCACGCCTTCTTCGGCAGCTGCCGATGTGAGAGAAGAGAAGACTGAGGAAAAGAAGTCTATGGCAGACAACATTGTCATCGACGATGTTGTCAAACGGGGTAAAATATGTCATCACTAGCGCTGTGACAACAGCATATTCTTTTCATTGTTTTAACTCTTGAATATATATCTGTTAATATCTTATATGTATTTGTATAGACTGATATGGTTCTCGGTTGATTAACTGTGTCTGTGTCGGATATATACTCGAGAGTCAAAAGAATAAAAAGAATATGCTGTTGTCACAACCCTAGTCACCTTCATATTATTCGCAATTGAATTTTGAGTGTCGTCTGCACTGGGGATTGGACCTTTAACCGAGTGTAGTTTGGAACTGAATTTTTTATAGATGGTTTATTTTCCCTCTCTTCAGATATATATATATATATATATATATATATATATATATATATATATATATATATAGTTATGTTTTATCTCGCTGTCTCATCTATGATTGCCATACAATGAGCTGCAGTGCTTGTGCAGTTTAACGGGTTTTTGAACAGATGCATCTTTTTTTTTACAGAAATTGCTTCAGATTAGGTATGAAGCCACTTAATGTATAGAACTAACAAATAGGTAAAAACTAATCAACACTAAGTATTAAATGGATAGCTTCTGACCAGAGCAAACAGCAATTCCCTCCTTTTGTCAGAAACATTGCTTATAGAATGTGAGAACTAAAGGACAAAATAAAGGAAGAGAGAGAGAGAGTTCAGGTAAAAACGCTATTACATGATTACGTGTCATTTCAAAATTAGTATAAATTCCAAAAAATTACAAAAAACGATTCACTAGAAAAATAATTAAAAAGTAAAAATAGAATTTATAGAATTATAAATTTTTTATAGAATTATAAAGTTTTATGGAATTATCAAGTTTTATCATAGGTTTAATAAAGTATTAAAGTCGTGGAGTTCTTAAAATCTCATTATTTATAACAAACTGATTTATTTCTCTTGCTTTTCTTAAAATTCACTATAGAAAAAATACAAAATGTCTGACTGCTAGTCTCTACGATTTTTTTCTGAAAAATAACACATCTACTTGATTATTTTTCGTAATATTTGGAATTTATACCAATTTTGAAATGACGCATAAATATGTAATAGTGTCTTCACCTTAAATACATTTGTTCGAAAAACCAGTATACCGCACAAGCACCTAATCTTCTTTTTCACGCAGTTTTTCTTCAAGATTTTATTTGGAGAGTATGGACATAGGAAAGAGAGACTAATGTCATCTTAGCTAATTGTTTAATTTTAACCTTAATTTCCTAGTTACTAAAATAAGTGATGCAAATAGACAGAAGCCTTGAGGAAACGTTTTGCTTAAATTATTTCTACACTATTGGTGGTGTCTTATTCGCACGGCTTCTATGGAGAGACTGATTTGAAAAAAAAATCTTTGTTTCTCACTGTTCTAAAACGTGACATCATTCTTTATCATCTTTCTGTTTTCTTTATGGAGATTGTCCTCTTGCTCTCTGCCTCAACTTTACGTCACCCGTCTTTCATTAAACCCTGGGAATGATTTTGTCTTACAGATCTGGGTTATCATGCACTCAGTGTGACCCTTGTGAAAATTCGATACTAATTAACTTAATCGTCACCGGAAATTGGGATCGCTGAGAGGTTGGTTTATTGAAAATTGCTTAGGCCGTGGAAATGGACGTCACATGACCGTAAGAGATAGGGTGATTAAAGAAAAGTTGCTACTAGTTGTCCATCTTTTGAACCAGACAAAAGCAACTTTATCAATGCAAATTTGTGTAAAAAGAAAGACAAATGCTAACAAACAAAGCAAATAAAAAAAATAAAAAAAACAGCGTCAAAATCAAAACAAAGTAGTGTTCTCACAGGGGGGAAAAAATGAAACAACTTTCAAGGGAACAATAACACTTGTTGTATCTTGTTATTATGAAAAATATTTACTTTTTGATGAAGAAAATGGACGAAGAAAAAATACTTTCACCATTTTTTTTTCTTTGTCAGGAGAAAGTTAAATTTTTTTTTTTTTGAGAATTAAAAAAAAACAAACTCATTTTAAAATTCAGTCATTTTCAGATAAACTGAACTAAAGATTTGAAAGAATATAAACAACGAAACACTTTTAAATATCCTAACCTGATGAAACGCATTTTCGTTTAAATCAATTGCCAAAACCTTTCCATCTTCTACGAAAAATTTTCCGTTGCATAAAATCCATTAACGATTCAATCAATTTATCAATCAAGTTATAATTTAACTTGTGGTCTGCTGCTCTTGCCTTCTGATTGGATAAGCGTTTCAGCATCTTTCTACTGAATAATACAATTAAAGAGAGTGGGTTTACTTTCAACAAAACTCTCACTTCTTTTATTTTATCCATTAGTTTTCACACGAGGGTTGTTTCTGACAAAAAGGACAGGATTGATGTCTTTTTTTTGGGGGGGGTCGGGGGTCGAAATCTAACCATCTAGCATTTATCACTGGTTTTTTGACCTTGATTGATTTTAGTTATGTTTTGTTTCAGCTCTTTTCATCATTGAATGGCTCCATGCCTTGTCTGGAGCGATTTCCATAAGCAATAATGATTTTGATCACTCTCGGTCTTTCTTCACCCATTGGTCATTGATCTTAAACAAAGATAAGATTGAATAAATGACCGCATCAGTTTTGATTTGAGTTAATCCTTTTAAAATTATGAATCAGAAGCTTTGATTACAGAACGACATTGTCTCAGTCTACAAGGATCAATAAAAGTTTGTGGAGTTTAAAATTTTGGTGAGCATTACAGCAATCTGGTTACTGCATGTACGACACAAGGTTGAGAACTCGACAGTCATAATTTATAACCAAATAAAAAGTTCGTGAACAACCAACATCTTGTATTATTTGGATTATTAGGACTATTCTTCTCATCTTAAGTTTTATTTTCGCGACATCTCGGTTGATGTAACCTTCGACCTTTTTCAGGTGTATCTTGTTGAACTCGAAATCTTTCTGTTGAACCCTGTAATCTGCACGTAATTTCGAATGGAATTCATTATTTAATCAACATGGGATAACATGCTCTTATTCCGTCAGCCATGAATAGGTAGAAGTCCAAAGTAATTCATAATTAAATTAAAAAAAATTTTTTTTCTAAAAAAAAAAAAAAAGATACAATTGCAAATTATTTAGGACTTCTATCCAGTCATGGCTGATGGATCAAGTGCATAGATTAAACAAAAAGTTCAGTTCAAAATTCCGTACATACAGGATGGAACGATAAAATTGTAGCCCTAAAAAAGACGCCATTATTCCATTTCCTTTTGATGAAAACCGGTTTTCGTTTTTTTTTGTTGCAGACCATCTGCTAGTTGGCTAGTTGTGTACAAATTCTAGGAGCGATAGGAGCCTTCTATCATGTCTGAAAAAGAACCCAATATTCAACAAGCGAGATCGGAGATGCAGTGCTGTGCAACTCATGCTCTCTACTGATCCAAGTTATGACAACAGGACCATTGCCAGCACCTTCACATGGTTATGGTCTTTGGTGTGGTTTCAAATGAGGGCCACATCATGCCACCTCACATCTTAGAAGTCGGCTTGAAAGTCAACACCAAAGTGTACCTAGATGTGCTGAAGAATGTGGTGATCCCCTGGTGAAATCAAATGACCTCTGGCAGACCCTGGGTGTGGCAGCAGAACTCGGTGCTGGCCTATAAGTCCAAAGAGACCCAGGCTTGGCTTTAGAAGGAATGCTACGACTTTGTACCCTTCTCTCACTGGCTTCCACCTCCTTCCTCGACCTGAACCTGCGGAACTACTTTGTTTGATCATACATCGAGAACATCACCAACATGACCTCTCACAACACCAAAGACAGGATGATCGCCGCTATCCTCCAAACAGTATTTGCTGAAATACTGCTCTCAGTTCCGGACCCGTAGTAGGGCGGTGATTGAGGCTGAGAGCAGGTAAATTGAATAGATGTCAGCTCTACTGTATAATCAAGTTACCTGAATTGATGTTTCCGATAAAAGTTTTAAAATAAAGCTGTAGTGTTGTTTTCTTTAGGGCAAAAACTTTATCGTTCCACTCTGTATACTTTAGTTTGGCATAAATATTCTCGAGTTCAATAAGATACACCCGAAGAAGGTCGGAATTTACATCGACAGAAACGTTGAGATGAGAATAGTAGTCCAAATAATCCAAATAACACAAAATTATCAATCCTCATCTCAAAAATTCAGAAACAACGAACATTTTATTATACAGAAGATCAATCAGAAATACCAAAATTAAACACTCACCTTCTAGATCTAACTTAACACACTTTTAATTTGATCTAATGGATACGCTTAGACTATGGAATCAGACATGCTAAGTTAAAATACTAACAGATCAAATGTATTTATTTTTACAATAATACTGTTAAGGAAGGTATAAGCTAATACTCCCATCCCAACAGCTATGGACAAAAATAGCAACGTGTTCAAGGAATTGTAATGTTCCAGCATAAAATAATATAAAATGGGTTGATATGCCATGGAACAGACTAAACCAATCTGTAGAATCGTGGTAACATTTCAATTAAACAAGTAGTGTTGTGGTTTTTAAAGAGTCGAAAATAAATAAGACAACAAGGTGGTAAAGTTAACAAGAATATGTATTTACACTAAGTACAGAAGTAATGGATTGCTAGAGACTGCACCTGTTTTGGTTATAGTGACAAGTTTTATGTAGATTCTCTAATATTTATTTTTATAGGGAACACACGCACACACACATCTCTCTCTCTCTTTATATATATATATATACTTGTTTATTGTTATATAAACATGCTCACATCCCGCTGCTACAAATAGCCACTTGTTTCAATCAAACAACAGATATCATCAGGCAGCGACTTGACTATTCAAAAGTTCAATGAATAAGGTTATTTGTAGCAGCGGGATGTGAGCATGTTTATATAACAATAAACAAGTATTATCAGCTCTTTTTATTGAGCACTATCTAACAACCTCGTTGAATTCATTACTTTTGAATATAAAAAAACCCGAGTATATATATATATATATATATATATATATATATATATATATATATATATATATAATGGAACTACATAAAATCTAATAGAGAGATACAAGATTTCATTTATCAGTTTTCAATATTTACTTCAACAGTATTCAGTATGTCAGTAGGGCTGTAGTAATTTATGAAAATATATGGCAATTAAGCTACACAGTATCTTCAACGTTTAATCTCCCATAAGGAATCATCAGGCTATATATAATGCTTGGAATTCGTGTTACCATGTGTTTATATATGCTGTAGTCGTGACTCCCTGCACTGGTGATTCCCGAAAGGATGAAACACTAGTGTCTGTAGATATTTAAATTATTATAGTAGTATATATATATATATATATATATATATATATATATATATATATATATATATATATATATATATATAAATACCCGTTCACATACACTTTTCATACGATGTTAGTTGTATAGGACGCGTTGCTTGTCACATTGTATAATGTAGAACTGGATAAAAATATAAGAATTTAAAAAAAAATCGAGGTATAGCCAATGGATTGCGCCGTAGTCCATATGATTAGGTCGCACACTTTAGGAGTGCGACAGCCTGGGTTCGCGCCTGTGTTGGAGCACGTCACTGATGAGATGCAGTACATCGAAACCCACTTTGAGTCTGGCGTTGTCTGTTGTCGATGCAATTGCTCGATTCTATCTAATTCTGAGTTCTAACTTTATCGGGAAAAGTGTATGTGAACGGGTATTTAAATATCTATCTATAATCTCCCCTTAATGTCTAATATATATATATATGAACAAATGATTAATTAATTTTATTTTACTTGTAAATATTAACTCTTTAATATTTATAATATTTTAAGTTTACCATTTTGATTACCTTGGTATACTTAGCTACTAACCAATCAGATTGATTGTTATTCTCGCCGTCAGTTTAATGTATTCATCAGCCAATGTAGTAGGACATGCATTAATTTGCATATCAGTGAGGCTTCATATCAAAATGATGTAATAAAAAACCTGAAGTCAGGATGGCAGGGTGTCGAGTTTTTAGAACCGAACTGAACAAGTCAGAATTTACAATGTCGTACAAATGCTGACAAGAATTTTTTAAATTATAAGCTATCTCAGCGTAAAATATAAAGTTGATCTGACTGAGATAAAAGTGGTATTTTTGAAAGTTGAAAGCATCGAAAAAATGGAAATATTAAACAAGTTGCGCCGAATTTTAAAAAATTTAAAATGTCGAGAAATGGAAAGTTTAAATGTAATCCGATTCAGTCGTTTTTCTAATCGTCGTCACATAATAGAGAATTACGATTCGATTGACTTTTTGTGTTTAGGAAGCTATTAAAGTCTAGCAGTGTTTGGGAAGCTAGCACAGCAGTTTTTTTGATAGGCTAATAAAGTCTAGCAGTGTTTGAGAAGCAAGTAGTGTCTGGCAATGTTTTGAGAAGCAAATAGTACCTAGCAGTGTTTTTAGAGACTAATAGTGTCTAGTAGTGTTCTGAGAGGCTAGTAGTGTCTAGCAGTCTTTTGAGAAGCTAGTAGTGTCTAGCAGTGTTTTGCAAGGCTAGTAGTGTCTAGCAGGGTTTTAAAGACTAGTAGTGTCTAACAGGAGTTTTAGAGGCTAGTAGAGTCTATCAGTGTTTTTAGGGGCTAAAAGTGTCTATCAGTGTTCTGTGAGGCTAGTAGTGTCTAGCAGTATTTGGAGAAGCTAATAGTGTCTAGCAGTGTTTGGAGAAGCTAGTAGTGTCTAGCAATATTTTGAAAGGTTAGTAATCTCTAGCAGTGTTCTGAGAGTCTAGTAGAGTCTAGCAGTGTTCTGAGAGGCTAGTAGTGTCTAGCAATATTTTGAGAAGCTAGTAGTGTTTAGCATTGTTTTGAGAGGCTAGTAAAGTCTAACAGGTTTTTTAGAGTCTAGTAGTGTCAAACAGTGTTTTAAGAGGCTAGTAGTGCCTAGCAGTGTTTTGAGAGTCTAGTAGTGTCTTGTAGTGTTTCGAAAAGCTAGTAGTTTTTAGCAGTGTTTCGAGAGGCTAGTAGTGTCTAGCAGTGTTTTTAGAGGCTAGTAGAGTCTAGCCGTGTTCTTAGAGTCTAGTAGTGTCTAGCAGTGTTTTGAGAGCCTTGTAGTGTCTAGCAGTGTTTTTAGAGGCTAATAGTGTTTATCAGTGTTCTAAGAGGCTAGTTATGTCTAGCAGTATTTTGAGAAGCTAGTACTGTCTAGCAGTGTTTTAAGAGGCTAGTAGTGTCTAGCAGTGTTCTGAGAGGCTAGTAGTGTCTAGTAGTATTTTGAGATTCTAGTAGTGTCTAGCAGTGTTTTGAGAAGCTAGTAGTATCAAGCCATGTTTTGAAATGTTAGTAATTTCTAGCAGTGTTTTGGGAGGCTAGTAGTGTCTAGCAGGGTTTTTAAAGGCTAGTAGTGTCTAGGAATGTTTAAAGATGCTAGTAGAGTCTAGCAGTGTTCTGAAAGTCTACAAGAGTCTAGCAGTATTTTGAAAGTCTAGTAGTGTCTTGCAGTGTACTTAGAGGCTAGTAAAGTCTAGCAGTGGTTTTAGAGGCTAATAGTGTCTAGCAGTGTTTTAAGAGGCTAGTAGTGTCTAGCAGTATTCTGAGAGTCTAGTAATGTCTGGAAGTGTTTCGAGAAGCTAGTAGTTTTTTGCAGTGATTTTAGAGGCTAGTAGTGTCTAGAAGGGTTTTAGAGGCTAGTAGTGTCTAGCAATGTTTTTAGAGGCTGGTAGAGTCTAGTAGTATTTTGAAAGTCTAGTAGTGTCTAGCAGTGATTTGAGAGTCTAGTAACGTCTAGCAGTGTTTTGAGAAGCTAGTAGTGTCTCGCTGTGTTTTGAGAGGCGAGTAGTTTCTATCAGTGTTCTGAGAGGTTAGTAGTGTCGATCAGTGTTTGTAGAGGCTAGTAGTGTTTAGCAGTGTTTGAAGTTCATGTGATTGCCGATCTTGGCACGGAGTTATGAGGTGATCTTTAAGGATCAGGGGGTAAATGTAGTTTTATAAGCATTAATTTGCATATCAATGACGTAATAAAAACCTGAAGTCGAGATGGCAGGGAGTCGAGTTCTGAGAACTGAACTGAACAGGTTGGAATTTACAATGTCGTTCGACAAGAATCTATTTTTTAAAATTATACCAATAGCCGAGCTTCACTCAAACAAGGTTTGACTACTTCTATTTCCTGTTCTATTGTTTTGTTTGCATAGGTGACGTACCTTTTTTTTTAATGTGTTGCATTAATAGTTAATTATATCTTAACACGCGTGTGCTTGGAGTACTACTTTTAATTGTCGTATATTTTCTTTATTTATTACCACACACACACACACACACACACACACACACACACACACACACACACACACACACACACATATATATATGAGAGAGAGACACACACATAGAGAGAGATAGGTTTCTTACTATAAAATAATTGCCAGCAAAATATTCTTCAAATTAATAAAACGAATGCCATTTTTTGAAAAGTATTTGTTAAAAATTGTTTTATTTCGATGGGATTACATAATTTGATGTTTGAACAATTCATTTTAAAATGGAACTATTTTTTTTTTTACCTTAGCGAAATCAGATTACTCATCAAATACAAACGATCTCAATTTTTGAAATATATGTCGACGCTTATAACGTAGGTACAAACATAAAATGAATTGTATCACGTGGCATCATCTAACAAGAAGTCAAACGGATAGAATGCATTTACCATTTTGAGATTTAATGAGGAATTTTGGAAAAATCTGAATTTTCTTTCACCTCAAAACTTTCGTGTAAATTTCCACTGTATTTCATTTACTCTCTTTCTAAGAGGTTAGACAAGGTCTGGTGCACACTACCCCCCCTCAATGCATGAGCATCCCCGTCAGTATTCCTCATGCGAACAATGACAAGCTAACCCCTTCGCAAAGAGAGTGTAAAGCCGGGAAGGGCGAATACCAATACACATTTGGAGAACTTGGAGAGAAATACATAAGATTTTTTTTAATTTTTTTTTTTTATTACATTTTCACCCCAAACAAGGCAAATTGCCACTTTGGTGTAGGGGGCTACTATCAGGGGCAACAACTACTGGGGTACTATGTAGGGCTTTGGGCAGCAAGGTGTCGGTTCACGTTACACTTGAACTTCTGCACGTCAGTACTGTTGGGGAAGCAGGGACCTGGGATGGAATTCCAGAGTCTAGCGGTTCTGGGGAAGAAACTATTGGAGTAAAAAGATCTTTTGCATCTAGGGATCTCTACAGTGTGGGGGTGGGATTTAGTAGCCTGTCGGGTTTGTCGAGGGTGCACACGTCGTGGGGGCACAAGTGATTGCAGTTCGTCAGAGCATTCACCACTAAAATACTTGTAGAAAAGGCAGAGGGATGCAACACTTCGTCGATGGGACAGAGGCTGAAGCTTAGATGCCAGTTCAGGGCCTATCAGGTTTGCGACTCTCTTTTGAACCTTGTCAAGGAGCGAGAGACTAGTAGCAGATGCACCAGCCCAGATGTGGCAGCAATACTCCATACATGGGCGAATGGTGGCCTTATAGAGGTACAGGATACTTTCGGGTGTTAGTAGATTTCTAGCACGGTAGAGAGAGCCCACCTTTCTTGCAGCGGCCCTGGCAATGCCTTCAATGTAATTGTTCCAACTCATGTTTCCTGTGAACGTTAGGCCAAGGAGTTTGAAAGATGGACTTTCAGATAAAGAGTCGTTGGCCATTGCTATGGGTGGTAGAGAGGGTTTCTTGTAATTATTGAATGAAACTAGTTTAGTCTGGGCAGCATTGAACGCGACCAACCACTTTTGTCCCCATTCCACTACAGATTGGAGGTCTTCCTCTAGTGTTTCTGCCATTTCTTTAGAAATGTGTTCATTCGTCTTCCTGTCGTGCCTGCCATAGAGTGTAGTGTCATCAGCAACATCAGGAACAATAGAGGTCCAAGGATAGAACCCTGGGGCACCCCCGCATTTATATCATATTGTTTAGATGTACGACCGTCGAGGACAACCTGGATTTTTCTCTTATCTAAGAAGGATTTAATTATGTTAAGTATTCTACCAGTGATACCGTATGATCTGATTTTACTGAGGAGACCCTCATGCCATACCCTGTCAAAAGCCTTAGATATATCTAGAGCTACTGCTCTGCCCTCCCCTGCGTTGTCCAGTGAATGGTATATACGTTCAGAGATCACAGTTAGGATGTCTGCTGTGGAACGGGCTTGTCTAAATCCATATTGTTTGTCAGTCAGTAGTTTAGCATCTGTAAGATGATGGACTAGAGCATGGTTAATTATGGTCTCAAATATTTTGGCAAAAAGTGGGAGGAGGCTAATGGGGCGATAATTTGATGGGTCTGTCCTTTCGCCAGAATTCTTGAATACTGGTACAACAGAAGCAGTTTTCCAACAGACCGGAAAGCAAGCTTCATTAAGGCATTTGTTGTAGAGTTTGGAGAGAACTGAAGCTACTTCGGCTGAGCACTTTTTTAATAGCACAGCTGGGATAAGATCAGGTCCACATGCTTTTGAGATGTATAGCAATGTATACAAATGGGTCTAAAGATAAAGTTGGAGCAGCAGCCATCAGTGTTTACAAACTTAAAACTATAAGGTTAGCCGAGAGGTTGTAGGATGTCTGATAGGATGAGGTTGCGTCTTGCTATTTTCATTGAAGTTGGGAGTCACCAATTGTAGGAGTGTAGTTACGGAACCACTACAGATAAATTTAACCGGATCGCCGATTAATAAAAAGGACTCGCCAATCTACATCCTTACATAAAGAAATACATACGAAATCTGGAAAATAATAGCACTCGACAAAGAACACGAAGTTGCTGAATTAATCTATAATATAAATCCCACCTGTCTGTTAAATGTATGTATGTATGTATGTATGTATGTATGTATGTATGTATGTATGTATGTATGTATGTATGGCTGCCTAAAACTTTCGACAGATGTGACGGATTTTTACGAGATCGGTATCGTTTTGAAGCTTGACCCTTCAGACGACAAATATCGAAAAATTGACTAAAAACATTAATTCCTTCACTCTCAAATGGACACTTTTCTACAAGGTGGGGGTCGCTTTTTTCGCCGATATTTTCGAAAGTCATCCCCTCTTTTCGATTGACTAGCCTTAATTTAAACCTTCGCCACTTCTGGTTTGGCGATGGGCACAACGGCAAAGACGTCACGTTTTGTTTTTTTCACGTTCTTTTCCTCCTTCGCAGTACGGGTTCAAGCCGTCCTGCCGTCTACCAATTAAAAAAAAAAAATTGTTTTTGCTCAACACACACCCCCAAACACCCAGGCAACGCCGGGCACCCAGGCTAGTATAAAATAAACAACATTTATTTACCTGTTAGGAATATTACTTTAGATTGTTCCAACATAAGTGCTTTCTTGCGTTGAATGTTCATAATGAAGGATTAATGAAGTAAGGATTTTTTTAGAATAGCACACGGCTTGAAATCACTGATTTTATAATTTGCGCGTAAAATTATGGCGGGGGTTTTAACGTCTCCCGCAGACGGAATTTACTTGAACACGTGTCGAACTTGTGAAATTGAAGAGGAAAAAGAGATTTGATTTTGGCGGATAGATGTTTATATACAGGCTATCTCGAACGTTTCAGCGAGGGAGCGTAACATACTTCCTTTCTTTTATGTGTGCGGCGGTCGGATCACATCGTCATTATACGCGTGGGGGTTTCAAAGCGGTGATCGCTGTGAAATGTTCCTGCCGGGCATTTATTCCGGCCGGGCATAGTGGTTGCTACAAGGTTTATTTTTACTGCAGAAATGCTAGCACTAAACATGGTAATTGATCTCATAAAGGTATTACTAGAAAAACAGTTTGTAATATTTGCAGACTCATTATTTTCTCTCATTGCCCAAGAAGAAATGAGATCAAACCACTTTTAGATCTACAATTAGAATCAGTTCATATGTTGGATTGCCCTTTAATTATTTTTATTATTAATCTCAGGTAACTCAGTGTTCTTAGCTCGTTTGAACTTAAAGTACAAAAATGTGATTATGTACTTACCCGTAGATGTGACGGCGGCGATGGCCGCACCGAACATTATTAGTAAAAACATCTGAAAAGTAAACGAATAAATAAATAAATAAATAAATAGATAAATAAATAAATAAATAAATAAAAATAGATGATAAAGAATAAAAAAATTACGATGCTTGTCGGGATAGAGTCGACAGATCGACTTTAAAAAATATGTCGTTTTAAACAAAAAAACATTACGTACTTACTTGTTATGTCGAAAATAGTGATAGATAAAAAAATTACGAAAATTCATCGTGTAGAACAACTGCTATTTTGTTTTAGTAAAAAAAAAAGAAAGAAAAAAAAGCTCGTCGCTATCGGCTACAAATGTTGGTAATGAAAAATATGCGTTCCGAGTTATATCCCCTGTGTGTGAACTCTTCACTGTCTCCTTTAATAACATCTAAGAAAATTACAATTTTGCTCAATTTTCCGTAAAAATTACTTTTTACTATAACGTTCAACTCAATGAATTTTCGTAATTACATTACGATTTTAAACACGACAATTAAATACGTAATATTGTTTTTAGCTTAAAACGGAATACGAAAGAAAAATCAATCCGTCAACAAGTATCGAATTTACAAAATTAATCCACTTAAAAAAAGTTGATGAAATACGTTTAGTTAAATTTGTAGATTGATTTATCATTTAGTGTGTTTTGCGTTTAAAATCTATTCATTCTGTGGATATTTAACATTTTGTTTTAATGTATCGAATTTCAGTGTGACACGTGCCTTTTCTTTGGCGTCCTCGAACGGAACAAACAAACAAACAAACAAAAACAAAAACAAAACTTGGGGACCAGCAAGAAAACTTGCAGTACAAATCAGTATACACCCCCCCATCACCACCACCATAAGAACAACAACAACAATAACAAAGTGACAGTAACTAAGTGATTAACGACACGGACTGACAACCTGGGTGTGCCAAGTTCAATTTGTTCCACAGAAACACTTTCACTTGGGGATGTTGGCAACCTTCACGTGGTCCTTCCCGTAAGCATCCTATGTCTTTCTAGAAAGAATTCTAACTAGAAAAAATATCGGGGAAACGAATGCCAACAATGAATCATCTACTACGAAATGAATGATGCTCAACAACGATTACAAAAAATAGTTGTTGAAAAAGCTGGTATTTTTGTACTAATGAGTCACCGCTTATCAAAGCCCAAATACTATCCGAGGACAAGGGTTAATGCATTTGTCATGGAGATCTGCGAAAATGTAGACGATGACCCAAACTTATTCAAGAGGATGACTCAAGAATTTTGTTTACATTAGACTTGAAAACAACTATGTTGTAGTCAGCTAGGAAGAAGCTCTGTGGTATTGTGTTCCACAGACAGATAATCCTTGAATAGGAAATCAGCTCACAGAAGTTCCGTTTAGCAGCAAGTGCACAGCGGAAGAAAGGAAAACTATTTATAGCGGTTGTAGGTAGACGAGTTTTTTCTGTGAGTGTTTTACAAGAAAGGGATGGAGATTGAAGCTCAGTCGAGCAACTACCACGAAAACAGAGTAGAGAAAGACTATCAACGTCTTTACTAATGTTGAAAGACAGAGAATATGCGAAATGGTTATAGATTTGTTTTCATTTGTCGGGTTAGAGACAGAAATAAAAAGGGTCCTGGAAATTATTAGCAGAAAATATATGTATACATGTTTAGGATTACAAAAAAAAAAAAAAAAAAAAAAAAAAAAATGGCGTCATGGCTTTAGTCAACAACTGTGTCAGGGTAGATATTTACCATTGTTATTTACTATGTTATTCGGTAATCCCAGTCGACTAAACACTTCGTTTAGCGCTCTTATCGTATTTGCAACTGTTGGGTGTTTATATTTGAAAATCTCTGGCCTTTTAGAGTAGCTATCTATGATCACTAATTAATAATATCCATTTAATGACCCTGCGTAGTCTATATGAATGTGTGACCAAGAGATATCTTTCTTTGGCCAGAATTGAGTTCTTACTAGCGGTGATTTGGCTGCTAGTTGACACCTTTACAATGTCTCACCAAATCCTTAACATCTTGGTCCATTTAAAACTTCTCATTAGTGATTTCATTCTGGATATACACGAATGTCCCAAATGAAACTATTTCCGAACATTCTTTCGTAGAACGCGTGGTATTACTACCCTCTGCTCAAACATTAACGTTTCGTCACAAATTGAAAATGGTGATACCTTTAGTTTTTTATCCTTCTCATTTCATCTTACTTTGTTATGTAATCGTCCGTTCTAGCTGCTTTTTAAATTTTGTCCAGCGTAACTGGTAATTCGCTGACGGTGTTAATCAATACTTCTGTTAGTTCGTTTTCTTCTTTCAGTGATGCAATCACGGTTTTTTCCAACAGTTCCGTGTTTTCCGGGATTAATTCCGAAAGATCATCTGCGTATGCGATTTTCTTGTATTTTGGAGTTGTAATTTAATAAAATCACACTCCATCTTTGTAATGGGTAGAACACCTTTTTTTCGGTCCAAAAATCCACAATAATAATTTATGATCAATTTGTAGAATGAATGTTTTTTCATGAATAAATCTATGCAATTTCGCAGCATACATTATTGCGAGTCCCTCCTTCTCAATTTGACTATAGTTTCTCTTCGCAGATAGTAAAACTCTTGAAGCATGAGCTATAGGTTTTCTTACTCCATCCTTAAGTTTATGTAGGTCACGGCCCTTATGCCATAATCAATTGCGTCTGCTGGTATAATTAGTTCCTTTTTTCGGATCGTATTATGCTAAATCTAAATCCGATAATAAGCACTTTTTTATTTTATTGCCCTTCGTTCAGAACCATTTCTTAATTTTACTCGACAATTTATTCAATGGCGCTCTCAATTCGTACATATTAGGAATATATAAATTGTGGTAAAGTTATGTAATTCGGAATAGACATATTTTTATGGCTTCCGTTCTTTTTGGGTTCGGTCTTCTTCCTTCATAATTGATTATTTTAATCAAATTTTCTATTTTGTTCATACAAAATTCGCACTTTTCGAAATCCAACCTAAAATCCGTATTTCTCAATTATTTTTAAAACTTCTCGCACGCGGCTTTTGTCTTCTTCGAAATTTCCACTCTCTATTAATATGTCGTCTAAGTATGCCATTGCGTATTCCAGATCAGACCAGACAACATCGGATCTATACTGTGCTAAAACAGACTCGGTGCTACTTTCAAACCGAAATGCAACCGTTTTAATCTATATAACCATGTATATGTGTGTTTATGCTTAAATACTTTGTACAATCTTTCTACTGCTTTGAATTGTAGATACGCTGCTGATAAATCAAATTTCGAGAAGACTTTACCCCCATCCAACTTCGAAAACATCTCCCATCTTGTGTAGAAAGTGGATATGAGTGATTCCTTAGATATTCTTTCAGACCAGTTGAGTAGTCCGTGCATGCCCTTATCTGATTTTTTTCTTTTTTTACATAAACTGTAGGTGATATATATTAAGAGTAGTCTACTTTACTAATAATTCCATTTTCTTCCAATCTCTTTAATTCTTTGTCTATTGTTTCTAACGATGAAAATGGGGCTTTTCTTTTTTGCTTAAATACTTGTTTTACGTTGTCTTTTGAGTTCGAATCTCACTTTAGTCTTCGTGAAACAATCAAGTTGGTCAGCAAAAATTTTATTAAATTCGCCTTTTAAATCCTGAACAAATTTTTCTGGGTGCAAGTTCGTAGTCGAATCTTCTTCTGCTAATCTGTTATTGATTTCGTACTCGAATCCTTCATCGTTCATCTGATATAGATTGGATGTGAATTCTTTCTCGAATCCTTCGTCGTCAATCTAATATATCCATGGGGGAATATAATTCGTATAAAATAATGAGACTCAATACATAGAGCAAGTTATTATTGTACAACAGTACAATGTAACAATTAAGATATTGACACTCGAACGTGTCTTTAATGCCATAGTATCAAGACTAACTTACCCCCGCCTGGTTACCGCTTTCTAACGTCTTTTATGGACTGAGTAATCCATTCTCAGGGGATTTCAGGATCTTCCATTACATCAAGTTCTCATCTTTATAGCTCATTTTCAAATATTTCTTCCTCCGAGCCGGCCTTTCAGATGTTCTATATCTTTTTAATTCTTTGGTCACTAGTTAGCGCGCGAATAGAAATGAACGCACGCATACATATGTGTATAAAATTTCACTAACATATACCCCTACTGCTAGAAATCCGATAATTTAACCCTCCACCCACTAAAAATAAACACACTTATTTATCTTCCACAATTGCACGTAACTCTTCTTCTTCTTTTTCTTCTTCTTCTTTTTCTTCTTCTTCTTCTTCTTCTTCTTCTTCTTCTTCTTCTTCTTCTTCTTCTTCTTCTTCTTCTTCCGTGTAACATCAAACAGTTTCATCCCAGGAGCACGTTTTCTCGGGATTGCTATTCTGAGAGCTACGACATGGTCATCTTCAAATCCAAACAAATCCGTAAGAACCGTCCTCATACCTTATCGAATTTTATTTATTCCATTCATTATTTTCAATCATTCTATATTCAAATAACGATTAAATTTACCTTCGTCCACGAATTGTAAATTAAATAAAAAATACAAATGTAGTAGAACCACACGAAATAGCCGTGAAAGGTCAGTGGAAAGATTGAGGAGAGAGCACCAACCAGACCTTCACTGAAAGGATGTGAAGAGTACTGAACATTCGGGATGATTGTTACCGCTCAAATTTAAGGGAACACTAATACACATCACTAACTAGAAATCAAATGGTAAATGGCTGTTGTGGTAATGCAAAATGACTTGCAGTTGTTATCAACAAGTCAAAAGAGAGTGCTAGAAATCTGATGAGACTTATTGTCATTCAGACTTCAAAGAAATTTTACTTACTATCGCCTGTGAGCAACATACACGTATTGTATAATCATAATAGAGCTAGTACATCTTTTCGATTAAAAATGAGCGTGAGGATTGTTATATTTTTCGAATGCACGAATCAAAAAATTAAAAAATAAAAAACGATTGGCAAGTTGTTTTATCCGACCATGAAACTAACTACTGACACAACACTCATTAAAATAGCTGGTTTTTACTGCATATTAAATTTTCCGAGTAAATAAACACATTTATTTGCAAAGAAAAAAAAATCAGTTTATAATTATTCTTATTTATTATATTTGAAAACAATATTTTACATCTGCCCAGCATTTTCGGGATTATACCAAAAAAGTTAAATTATTTTTGTGTAAAAAAATTGTGCAAAAACAAAACGAAACAAATAAGAAAGCGTGGAGCATAATAGGGCGGGGTGGCCACATTAACTAACACTCCCTGCTTCCTATGACGTGTAATGGCCCAGGAAAATTGATATGCAGTAAAACCAATTAGTTTAACTACAATATCTCCTCTTCTCAAGGCGTAATTAGACTTATGAGGCCCCTTCAATAAGTTTCCAGACTTTTTTTTGTACAGGCATTTAAAATTATAGTAAACTTTTGAAAATTTAGTATGTTATTGTTATACATCTTATGAGATGACTGACCAATTTTTATGATTTCAGGTTCAAATGAACAGCTAAAGCAGGAATTGGAATACACCTACTAAAGCCTTCAAACTATGTGCTGTTCGAGGAAAAAACGCTTAAGAGGTGATATGTTCTTTAAATATCGTCATATAGACACAAATGCTAATGAACGGCGATGTCGTCCAATTTCGACCTGTACCGGAAAACAATGAAACTTCACAATTTGCAATTTGTAGTTTTGGCAGATGGTAAATTGAAATTGCGTTAGATAACAAAGTAGTTGAAGATATTGGTATATCCACCATCTTGCATGAATATTTATCAATAAGAAAGCCGCGTTCAGGTGGTGGGTACCGCGTTTCGTCACAGTGGATCAAAAACAACAACAAGGACTCAACGATGAGAGCGTTCTTTGCAACTTTTTCAACGTTTTTTTTTTTTTTTTTTTTGCATCAACACGTGAAAATGGATGAAACAACCTATTACACAATAAATACATGAACTATTATTTTAATACATATTTTAAATTTAAATGATCTATTCAGTTATCATGTATTTGTTTACGACTAAAACAATTACCACTGGGAACAAGCGATAAATTAACTGGTATCTTGAATGATGGTGATGATGATGATGATGATATTTTATAATTCTATAAATAACTCTCTCCTGTCTCTA
This sequence comes from Euprymna scolopes, assembly GCF_053919585.1. NCBI lineage: Eukaryota > Metazoa > Mollusca > Cephalopoda > Sepiida > Sepiolidae > Euprymna > Euprymna scolopes. The sequence continues at coordinate 94,317,759 of NC_136491.1, forward strand.
AACTGACTAGTTGAAATATTAGACAAACAGCATTTATACTAAGAAACAGCCAATGAACATAGCACCATTACGCATACACATGCACACACACACACACACACACAGAGAAAGAGAGAGAGAGAGAGAGAGAGAGAGAGAGAGAGAGAGGGGGAGTAAATTATATTGTAGACACTTTGACTGGAAGTCGGGGTCAGTTGATCGGATGTGTGTGAATCACGTGAGAGAGAGAGAGAGAGAGAGAGAGAGAGAGAGAGAGAGAGAGAGAGAGAGAGAGAGAGAGAGAGAGAGAGAGGTTTTATTTCCTGGATATTATTACATTGGCGATTATAAATGAAATCACGAAGTAAAGACATTTTAAAACTGATAAGCAAGTAAGTTAAATAGAAATAAATAAATAGATAAATCTTAGTTCCATTTGAAGGTTTTTAAAACCCATCCGTAATTTGATTTGCCCCCCCCCTTTTTTTTTCTTCTCTGAAACCTCTCTCTCACAAACGTGATGTTGCTAGTCTCAGTCTGTTCATAAATACTGTAAAGACATGTGTTCTTCAGAATTGTCTGATCTGTTTCCTGCTTTTTTTTTTGTTTTAGATCGTTTGACTCGTTAGTCTAGTCGTCTCCGTCATCAGCTGTGATACAATGAAGTATAAAAATTGCGAATTGATGGAGATGACTAGACCAACGAGTAAAACGAGCTAAAACGAAGGAATCAGGGAATGGATCAGAATAGTCTGAAGAACACATGCCATAATTCAAAGACTCAGCAACCCAGAGATGACCACAATACTCCATACATGGTTTGTAGAGATAGAGAATAGCCTCGGGTGTGAAAAAGGTATTTAGAGCAATAGAGAGAACCAATTTTCGCAAGAAGCGGAAAGAGCAATGGATTTAATATATGAACTGAATAAAAGATTTGATGAGAAATTTGCCGAGTATCGCAACTATTTACAACATGTATTGAAGATTGAATCTCCAACCCCCAGAAGACCGTCACTTATAATTGATTATAACTTAGTACTTTATTCATTACGCCATGGGTGATATATATAATTAAGAATTACATAAGACTTTTAACCAGCCATGGTTAACAAAGCAAGAAAAACTATCCCCGTGGATTAAGTTCAGTTCGAAATCTCGTATATATAGGAGTTCAGCATAAAGATTCCTGGGTTCGACAAGAGGCATCCGAAGAAGGTCGGAGGATAAATCGGTCGAAACTTTGTGAGAATAATATCCAAGATCAGAACAGTAGTCCGAATTATTCAAATTTGATAAATTATCAAAACCTTTCTCCAAAATATTCCGAAACGTTATTTTAACCTGTTGTTTTTTATTTCTATTTTTATATTGGCTCCATGAAAATGTATTTGAAAATGTAACTTACCTTTCCAATGTTGAACGTACTGTGATTGTAGATATTCTAATCTGAGAAAATATATATATATATAATCTTACCGGAAGAAGCAAAGACCAGGTGCACGTTTCCCAGCTGATTGTGCAATTTCCTCGACGGAAGCTACGACGAAAGGCCGACACTAGAAAAACGTCTCACAAAAGCAAGTATTTCAGATAAGGCCCTTATATGAAATATTCAAAATGAGGTTATTGACAACAGATAACTATCGCAGTACAATAAACCAAAACACATTAAAGATATAAACGTATTGCATTTCTTTAATTTTTAGTAACTGCACTTCTTTTTAATTTGCGTTTAACTTGCCTTCACTGCTTAGGTATGGAAATTAGAAATGTAATAAAATACTTAGAAGAGATGTTGCGAGTTTGTCTCTTATGTATCGTTATTTTCATGGAAAGTGTTCGACTGAGCTTCAATCTATGGTCCCCCCTCGCAAAACTTTCACAAGAAACACTCGTCTAGCTGTAAACACTATCAATAATTCCCCCCACTCTTTATCTGTGCCTAAACCTAAACGTAGATTCCATGAACAAAGCTTTTTTATTAGAACTGCACGCCTGTGGAATTGTCTTCCGTTTTCCTGCTTTCCGGCTGACTACAATATGTTTGTCTTCAAGTCTAACGTAAATAAGTTCTTGATGAGCCGTTCCATATAAGTTATCAAATTTAACAAATTTTCATTACTAATGATTATTATATTGTCCAATTTCTACTGTACACTCTTTAACCCTTATCCTTGAGTTGCCTCTTTGACCTTGATAATGAGTTGATACCTATGAAAAAAAAAAGAAAGAAAAAGTCCAATGTGAACAAGTTCTAATTGAATCGTCCCCCTAAGTAATCCAAGTTTCAAAATTCCCACTGTTTACTATGCTAAAATCACAATGACTAATGTATACCTATTAACCCTTATCCTTGAGTGGCCTCTGGGCCTTGATAAGTGGTGACACCCTTGTAAAAAAAAAAAAAAAAAAAAAAAAATCAGTCATACAAAAAAAAAAAAAAAAAAAAAAAAAGAAATCGACAAAAATAATAAAAAGAGTAACAAGTTCTAGTCGAATCTGTTCGGTGACTACTCTTTTTATCATTTGTGACTATATATTTTTTATTCCATTATTATTTCTGACTATATATTTTCTACTCTTTTTTTTATTATTTGTGACTAGAGGGTAGAATGATAAATTTGTCGCCCTAAAGCAAACAATACTATAGCTTTGTTTTAAAACTTTTATTGAAAAAATCAATTCAGATAACTTGATTATGTAATAGAGCTGACATCTATTCGATGTAACCGCCTTCAACCTCAATCACTGCCTCGATACAGTTCCGAAACTACGAGCATGCCTTTTTCACAAGCCCAGGCAGGGGCTCGGCGAATACTCGGTAAATGGTTGTGATCAGGCTGGTTTTGGTGTTGTGGGAGGTCATGTTTGTAATGTTCTCGACGTACGACCAAACGAAATAGGTCGAGGGAGGAGAGGGACCAATGAGAGAAGGATACAAAGTCGTAGCACTCCTTCTGAAGCGCAAAGCATGGGCCTCTTTAGATGTGGCTGACGCAGAGTCCTGCTGCCACACTCATGGTCTGCCAGCGGCCACCTGATTGCACCAGAGGATCACCACACTCTTCAGCACATTCACTTTGGTGCTGACTTTCAAGCCGACTTGGAAGATGTGAAGGGGCATGATTTGGCCCTCACTTGAAACCGTACCAAAGACTATAACCATGGGCAAAAACTTTTCATCACCCTGGGCTCGTCCCTGTTATTCAATGGCAATTCAACGATGGTTCTGGCTGTTGTGCACCTGGTTCTGGCAGAAGTTCTTTTCGTCAGAAAAAAAAAAACAACAGAATATGTTTGGCTTCTTGTGATGCTTTAGTTTGCTGTGCAACCTGACGGACTTGATTAGCTTGAGGTTCTTTGTCTTCTCAGTTAAGATCTGGCTTGTCTGGCACTGTAGGACGTACACTTCAAGCGCTTCTTCACACATGCATTCACAGTTGTGTGTAAGACGCCTAAATCTGTGTAAATGTGAGACGGCGTACAAAAACAAAAAGAAAAAAAAAAGAAAGAAAAGAAAACCGGTTTTCATCAAAAGGAAATGGAATTATATCGTCTTTTCTAGGACGATGGTTTTATTGTTCCACAATGTATATATTTTTTACCCTTTATTTGTGACTAAATCTTTTTTTTTACTGTTTTTATTATTTGTGACTATCTATTTCTTTCATTTTTTAAATTATTTGTGACTAATTTTTTTTTTTTACTCTTCTTAACTTCCGTCGAGGAAATTGCATACCCCGATTAAATCGACAAGCAGTAAATCCCACCCCTACATTTTTGGGTTCCCTGGATGTAAGAGAGCCTTTTACTCTAATAGTTTCTTACCTCAATAGATAGACTTTGGGATTTTTTCCCTGGATTCACGTTTTGCACTAGCATACGTAATGTGAACAAACATATCGTTGCTAGACATGATCAAAATAGTAGCCCCTTGCGTCCACGTGATCATATACCTATCTTGAACTGAAAAAAAATAGATAAGAGTTGGTGGAATTAGGGTTGACTACTTTACTAGAACGGTACATTTAGCATGCTGATTAGAGTGTTCACTAAGGGGAACGGTGATCGGGGTTCAATTCTAACTCGAGTCCTACGAAAGCCTAACAACTTTACTTGATGTCGCATAGCTAAACACTAAAAGGGAGCATTTGGGTCGCCATGGACTATGGTAGACCGTTTTACTTACGTTACTAGAGAGAAAAATTTATTTGAAACTTTAAAAATAATTAATGACATGTCTTATATCAGTTCCCAAGGTCGCTAAAAAAAAAAATGGTTGGATCATTCTGTTTCTCCAGAAAATATCTCACTTCTGACACAATCCTTTGTACAGGAGCGAAATTCGTTCTAAGTATGTTGCTACATCTGAGGAGGAACCGCTAAGAGTATCCTCTCCTGCTTGATAGAGTACAAAATTGGCTTCGAAATCTAGTGGGCGGAGACCTTTTTGCCTCTCTGCTTCCTCTTTATTCACAGAAGCGACGTTGCAAGTCTATCTCTGCTCTATCGTTATTTTTATGGCAAGTGTTTCAATCTATTGTCCCTCCCCATGAAAAACATTCATAACAAATTCTCGTCAAGCTACAACTGTCAACAATTTCCTTTGCCAGAAATTACTAAGGAAAAAAAAGACGAAGAAGAAGAAGAAAAGAAAGAAAGGAAAAAGAAAACGACCTTCAGTCTGCAGTGGAATAGAACCATAAATTGAAGGCAATACTTAATGCACTTAAGACAAAAAAAAAAAAAAAAAAAAATTTCAGCCACCGATAGCCATGACAAATAACACCCTACTTGAGATCTTATTGGTCAAACTCCTCGGCTAACATTTGCAGGCAACATGAGTCGGAACAAATACATTGACAAGGTTGCTGCAAAGAAGGTGGGCTCTCTCTACGGTGCTAGAAAATTACTCACACCTGAGAGTATCCTATACCTCTACAAAGCCACCATTCGCCCAACTTAGACAAGTTAGAATAATGACATGTAAAAACATCAGCTAATTATCGTAGTTACGAATACTAATGACGTCATTTAGAAGGGGAGGTGGTCTTTTTGAGATTAGTTTAGTCAGTCGGAGTCTAGAAAGGGACAGAGCTGGTCTTCAGATCGTGAAGGCGTCAGAAATGGCGATAATCAGAGTCAGCGTTGCAACTTTCCAAAATGGGGGGAAACACCCTGGAATAAAAAGTTGCCGAAAATGAACACTCTGTCATTTCTTGGGGAAGAATTTCCATTGTAGTTTTCCGTCAAACAAGACAAAAGATGGACCAGACATGTTCCCAATTGGCCAGATATTGAAAACCCAAATAAGTGTGATTCGTCCTTTGCGTTGTAAAGGTATTTATGTATGTTAGCTGTACCCGTGGAAATTCCACAGGTGGCTCATTCATATGTAATATATTGAATGTTGGCATTCTGTAGATGTTCAGCGTAAATGGATACACTCTGATATTATTGTTACTCTTTTGTTAAAACCACAAAAGTATTTATCCAAGCAAGCAGGGACGACTAGCGTAGCCAGGTCATAAAATACGCTTAAATATGATATTTTAATTCTTGCAGATTGCGTATATATTATTATAGAGTAAATGGTCTATAGATTTTTATATATTATAAAGTTGCGATAAAAAAAAAATCTATATGACTGAAACAAAACCGAATCCCAAACTTATGAATATATATATATATATATATATATATATATATATATATATATATATATATATATATATATATATATATATAAAGGAACAAACCGTATTATGTGTTCATCAACGTTTCGTCCTTATTTCGAGACTTCCTCTGGATGAACGAAATAAGGACGAAACGTTGATGAACACATAATACGGTTTGTTCCTTTTTATTTCTCTATTTTGTCGGAATACTATTTCCATTATTTTCATCACACACACACACACACACACACACACACACACACACACACACACACACACACACATATATATATATATATATATATATATATATATATATATATATATATATATATATAACTTAATTCCTTCAGCTATAATCGAAACCGAAACCCAAACTTATGAAGAATTTTTGATAAAATTATTTATGACAAGAAATGGAAGTACATAACAATTAAACGATCCGGATGTAAAGTGTGACACAGTAAATAGCACACACGCTATTGTATTAATATATAGATTCTTGTCCCGTCATACACTGTATTTAAATGTACATACACACATAACGAACCCTAGATGAGCGATCACAATGCTAAACGGTCGTAGACGAACACATGTATATATGTACGTCATATAGATGACTAACACGTATATACAAACGTATATACCACGGCCACCGAGAGTAAGAAGAAGGCCTGTTAACTGAAAAATGTCTGCAGGTAATGTAGGTAAGATTTGTCAGACTGTCAGTACTATATGAGGGCCATTTAAAAAATAGCAATAAAACATTTTTAAAAAGAAAAAGGAACACAGTTTGATTAATATTGAAACTGAACTTTATTCAATATAAAATATCTATGTAAAATTTAGTAATTTTAAAGCAATATACAATTTAATACTGATAAAACTGAATTATGAATTTAGGGAACAAACAATCAAAGAAACATTAAACGCAAATATTTTTTGGCCTTCGGAACAAGATCACAGTGTAGTATCTGTTTTGATGCTACACTTTACCTTTTCTGTCATCGGTCGGTGGAGAAGAAATCTGTCATGACTGAGATTATTTTTGTTCCTATCCAGAATGCCCCTCATCGGGAAGCTGGATTTTGCCCACAAGATTATATGTTGAAACATTTAAATAACTATTACTTTAAATACAGAAATTATATTTAAAGTTTTGGTTTTCTGTTCTTCTATGTTCATTTTTTCCCATGTTTTTCATCAAAATGTGAAGCATATTAGTTGTCTCACAGGCCATCATCAGTGATCGCTCACTGGCACTAACCTGTGGTGTTCTCTGGAGACCAAGTGACAACAAGTTTCCTCATATTTCCAGTGTTCTCCACCTCTTGACCACTTGTG
>NC_136491.1:94329762-94374762 GCF_053919585.1 Euprymna scolopes
CTAAAACATATTACTCCTTAGCTCTAATTCTATGTTGAAAAACATAAATTAAATAAAAGGGGATAGATAAGGGGTGGGGGCTGAAAAAAAATCTATCGAGACGTCTTTCAACTAACACTCTTCAAGATTAACGTTGGCAACAATGAAGGAAACATCGTTTAAAAATGTGGTCAAAAACCATGAATTATTAGCGAGAGTAAAAAAAAAAAAAAAAATTGTAGAGGGAATAAAAAACAATCTCAACGAATATTCATGAGTTCCAAAGAAGTTTGGCGTAAATTAATGAATATTGCCTCGAGAATTTTTAAGTGAATCCTTGAGCGCGCTCTGTGTAAAATCGTGGAATTTTTTTTATCAGTTTATCCGCCGGAGCAAATCTGTCACTGCAATAAATGTTCACCGATGGCCGACTTATGAGCCTATAAACGCCCGGCTGTTGGCCATTTTTTGTGCCTACGTATCGAAGGGAGAACATATGGGGAAATTCCAATCGTTGAATGGTATGTTCCACGTAGCCAGCTTCACACTGACCGGTAAACAACCATATTATATTGTAGTGGTAGAGATACCATCCTTTCAACAGGAGGGGAAAGCATTTCTTGTACCAAACATCCTTCGAACCTTGGTTGCAAAATAGCAACGTGAAACGGCTGTAACTCTTTTATATGAAAACTCCTGGCTTTTTATCCCAATCCACGGGAGCTTCACGGATATAAGACATTTTTGAGAGCTCACAAACGCCCCAAGATTTTATCCTTCACACATTTTTGAATTATATGTAAAGGATAACAATTGGCCAAAAGAATCTCAGTTATGTTTTGGAGTTCAGCATCTAGTTTACTACTAGGGCTGATCAACAAAGCCCGATGTTTTAATCAGATTTATTTTTCTGGTTTTAGGGGAGAACGAAACCCAGCTAATATATTGCCATGTAAATGTAGGTTTTCTATACACGCTGGTTATAAAACTCATACCAGATCTTCTGGACGAGAACATCTAAGAATAGTAATGAGTCATTAACCTCACCCTCCATAGTAAACGTCGATGCAGGGTGAAATAAGTTTGTTCTAAGAACCTCTTAGATTCCATGCAAGAAGAACACATGACAAAAATAACATCCACATAACGGAAATAGCACATCGGTTTAGGAAAATGATAAAAAAATCCAACAAAAATATTGGCCAATATGGGACCCAAAGGAATTCCCATTTCTACCCCATTAAGTTGACGATACATGTTCCCGTCAAAACTGAATTCAACTGACTAAACGCATGAGCCCGGTGTTATTCAAAAAGGTTATCTTAAAATTGCAACGGTTTATTAAGCTCAATGAAAATGGATTTACACTTTCAGAGCATATACAACTTTATTAAGCATTTCAAAATCACAGGAATGTACACTTAATTCACATTCATGTTATTTAAATTACTGCGTCTTACACGTTTTTCATTGAATAGCATAAACTAAACAAATCATCAGAGACTTTACATTAGTTCATCAAAAAATAAAATGTACAGTTTTTCTTTGGTTCAAATAGGAAAGGTAATCTTAAAACGAATTAGAAAGGTTTAAAAGACACAAAAATCTTAAATCTAGTAATAACAATGAAAACATCCACTTATTATTGATAAAACATTGAAGACATATCGATATGCTAACGAAAGAAAGAAGTTCAGGATTAAAATAGGACAATTCTCAACACCGCATACTGCACAAGGGCCTTTTGTTGTTTCGTGAACACAAAAAGTGTTAACACTAAATTAATTTTTTTGGAATAAAATATTTGTTTTATTCTTTGATAATATAAGAAGTGTTTTCTTTTTTTGTTTCATAATAACACAAGAAGTTTTAAAAACTTAAGTAATTTTTTAAATAAATATATGGTTTCGTTTTTCGTGTCTTCCGTTCAGTTTCGTTACATAATCAACAGTATCCACTTCCGGTAGCTTGATTTTTTTTTCCGAGCAGTGATCTTGAACATTACCTAAAAATATACAAATTTATTATCTTTTGGAGGAGGGTTCGTTGTAAAACTATATCTACCTCAGTATTTCATTTAATGTTCTATTTTTGAGCGATTATCGAGACTCCTAAGATGTGATCCTCTGATGTCGGACATTTTTTGGTCAAAAGTAACACTCGACATTACTTGTTTTTTTTAACTAAATAAACTCTTTAAAATAAGTTGAACCACTAAAACCTTACAAAGCTAGGTAGAAAACTAACACTTTTAAAACAACAGTACACAAAATATATTTTTTAAAAAAAATTATGGGATGTGCATTCTCTTTTAAAAACAATATTTCCTTCAATAACGGCCATTAAATAATTAATCGATATTTATTCAATAATGGACCAGTCTTCCTACCTAGCAAAAGTGAACGAGTTTTCCGGGTACGAGTTTCCGGGTAAGAGTTTTCCGGCCACCCCCAATGAAGAGATATACTTAAATATTTGAAGAAATGTGAGGGGGTATATTCACTTTAGTGATACTCTCTCTCTCACTTTATATATATATATATATATATATATATATATATATATATATATATATATATATATATATATATATATATATATGATTAGCTTTTTTTGGAAAAAGAAATCCAGCAGAGTGCTCAATTAAAAGGAAAATCCGAAATATAAGAGCGTATTTATATTTTGTATTTTGTGTACAGAAAGTTGTTAGATGAGACAAGTCATTGGTACCGTCGGTTTCAAGCCCGATACTTAGGGCCGTTTAAGATATCCATATCAAGCTTTCTTACGCCAATACTCATCTATTCTATAACCGGAAGTGGAAAATATGCCTCATGAGTTCACGTTTAACTCTCGTTTTGACATGACATTTATAAAGTATGATTTTTAAAAAATTATATATAATACATTAATTTAAAATCTATAATACAATTACGATTAAAATCCCATTTTACCGACTAAAAACAATTTTAGCATTTACAAGTTTACTAAAGATTTTTATTAAAAGAATTTTTTTTACTATATATATATATATATATATATATATATATATATATATATATATATATATATATATAATCACATATTGTAAGTTTTATCTTTTTCATTGACCCAGTTTATTAGGAGTACCTTCCTTCTGTGTATACAATTTTTCAAAGATTCACTTCCCACATTTAAACATCTTATTTTTGGGTCATTAATTGCCCGGAGGATGTGGTATTTTTCTGCATTACAGAGCGAGCATTGATTTAATTCCGGGGCGTATACTGGTTTGTGCTCTATTTTTCTCCATTTTATGGAAAAAGTATACTTTTCTTTAAGCTCCAACACTCGGGTAGCTAATGTATTTATCCTTGTTTTTGCTCTAAAGGAGCTCATATGTGGATAGTATCTTTGCTAAATTGACCTTGTGTCATACCTATATATTTTCCGGTATGTTTGTAGATTGATCTGTTATTGTGGTCTCATGAACAAGGGATTCAGCTTTACAATTGCCCTCCAGTGGGCAACGATTTTTGGTCCTACAAGAGCAGCCTGCGTAATTTATTTTTTTTTGTTCCTTAGATATGATCGACTTGATTGATTGAGCTGTTGAGTAACTAACTTTCACAATGTTTCTATTAAAAATTTTATGCAGTTGTTGTTTTTCTGGAAAATGCTTATCTAGAAGTCTAAGAAAAAATGTCCTACTCTAGTTTTTCTATTCAATGAGAACGGAGGTAAGAACCAAACTATCTTCCGTCTCCTATTTCGTTTTTTATTTTCTTATTTATCCTGGGTCTTTGAAATTTTATGTTTTCTTCAGATTTAAGTAATCATGCATATTTTTTAAAAAAGTTAATGAGTTCTTATTTTTCTGATGAATCAGGGTGGAAAATATTTAAAAAAAAAATGACAATAATACGATTGTTTCTGCGCTACGAAACAGGTGCTGTTCAGAATTGAACACCATCTTGGAATTTAGAATATAGAGTTTTTGTAATTTATCTCTCTCTTTCCCGCTCCCCCCCTCTCTCTCTCTCTCTCTCTCTCTCTATATATATATATATATATATATATATATATATATATCTTAATGTAAAAGGAAAAGAGAGAGATCAATTCCACAATTTCTTGTTCGCTTAGTCTGATTTCCAAATTTCGCTGTGTCTCACCTATGTATGATTTTTTGCAATCATTACATGGGATGGCGTAAATACCGGCTTAAATACTTAAATACTTACGCCATCCCATATAATGATTGAAAAAAATCATATATAGGTGAGACACAGCGAAATTTGGAAATCAGACTAAGCGAACATAAAAGGGACATAAGAAATGCCAACCCCTTAAATGCACTCTTTTCCCACTGTGTCGAACATCGCCACTCTTTCAGCTTTGGACGTGCAAAAATCTTAAAATCCATCCCAGATAGAGCAAAACGGAGACTTATTAAATCTGCTTTAATTTCAAACATTAACACCATCTAAAAAAAGAAAAGGATTTTATAATGTAGCCCCAATCATAGGTAATATAATAATAAATGAACAAAACATTAATTAAGATCCTGGTTGATAAAAATTTTTTTTAAAAAATACATATATGTATATAACCCGACCCCTCTCATCACACTAGATATAAATTCTCTTTTCATCATGAAATTTTTTCTCTCCAGAACAGAAAGAGAACTGAACTTCTCCTCTTTCGCATGTGATATATGACCGTCTTCTTGTCCATCCTCGCCTAGAAATCCTGATGATGTCCCCTAAAATAGGGACTAAACGTTGATTTTATTTTTGTTTTTACTCTTTTAGGCTTTTCCTTTTTATTCACATAACGTCTAAAGCATCGTTTATATCTTACTTTATTTTATATATATATATATATATATATATATATATATATATATATATATATATATATATATATATATATATATACTAGTAATCTGCATCCCAATAACCAAAAGAAAAGAATCAGTCAACAATCATAATTTTTGTTTAATTATTTTCATTCTGGCAAGTGCCAAGGTTTTATTCTTTTACACCTTACGCGCGTTTCTTTTCTTATTTTGTATTTTGGCCGCTCGTCAGAGACGTTCAAATAATAATAATCGTTTGAAATTTTATGTAAATAAATACAAAATTAATAAGAATATCTGGACGGTCCCCTGAATGTTTATGGGCGTCACATTATTCATATAATATTTCTGAGAGTTAAGGTAAAGCTTGTTTTTTTAGAGGCGGTCTATTGTTTCTGTTTTATCAGCGTTGACATGGGACTTTACATGTCCCCAAAGAAAATAATCCAATGAAATTAAATCGTACGAACGAGATGGTCAGTTGATATTTCGTGAAATTATTCGTTTATCAAATGTTTCTTCCAGGAAATTGATCATATCGTTTGCAATTTGCAAACGATGCTTGGGTGACAGTTGCTTCACGATGAATTTCCAAACCACATTAAACTCAAAATAATCGATAGCTGTCAAATCTGAAATCAAAGAAAATAGAGTTGTCAATTTAAAGCTCACCGCTCTAAAAAAAAAACACCCCATATTTAACCTTGCTCTTCCAAGTCTTTGACTTCATATATATATATATATATATATGAAGTCAAAGATATATATATATATATATATATATATATATATATATATATATATATATATATATATATACCATTGTAATTGTAATTAATAAAACTATAGATAAACAAGCTTTTTGAAAAAAAAACAAAAAACAAACAAAACTAAACCGTAGGGGAAACCGGGGAAAATTGTAAAACGGCACAAATAGAGCAGCGGCTCCAATCCCTAGCAGAAACACGATACAAGCGTTAGCTCTGCACAGAATACACACATTTCATGCTTCACATGCTGTTTAACGTAAGCAGATGTTATGATTCGTGGAACTTTTTTTACAGAACAACTAAACTCGCCTTTTTTTTTTTTTTTTTTTTTTTTTTAAACTTTAAGCAGCATTACATACATGATGGACAACCGGGATGCATAGGCACTGTAAATGGCATAGGTTGAACGAATTTGTCGTTTTACTCCAGCAATTTGTGAAACATGCTAAGCCAAGCAACAGCCAGTTCTACTATTGGACAACCATGATTCTCATCTATCGATAGAGGCACTAAACTTCTGTAAAAAGTCTGACATTGATATCCTATCATTCCTCCCACACACATCACACAAACCGCAATCATTAGACAGGAGAGTGTATGACCATTTCAAGGAAGCAGTCAATAATGCTTCTGACTCTTGGATGTAAATAAATTCTGGTAAAACAATGACCATATATGATATAACAGGAATCGTTTGACAATCATTACCATTGGCTGTTAGACCCAAGAATATTATCGCAGGATTTTCATGTTCAGGAATCGTACCTTTCAATAGAAACATCTTTGAGGACCTGGACTTTACCTGATCACAGGTCACAGACCGACCAGGTTCAGGTGAAGCAGCTGCTAGTATATCAGCTGCATCAGGTGCCAGTAAACCATCTCAAGCAGTGTAAAGTACGTGTTATGGTCTTTGTCCACAGAGTTTGCATTTGCTGTTTCCATGTGTTTTGTTAATCTTTGCTTTGATATGGCTGGTTCTTATTGAGTTATCTTGTACTGCAGTTATTAGGGATTCAGTTTCTAGGCTTACGTGTACTTTTCGCATCCATATCCAAGTGCTTTCGTTATTCGCATCTTTTATCATTCTTATGAATCTTCCGTGTAGTTGTTTTTCTTCCCATTTTTCTTTTCTCGTCTTATCCTTTGTCTATGTTTTGTTGATTTTTCATTATTATTATTATTGTTATTATTATTATTATTATTATTATTATTATTATTATTATTATTATTATTATTATTATTATTATTATTATCATTATTATTATTATTATTATTATTGTTATTATTATTGTTATTATTATTATTGTAGGTACCACCAAAATCCTTAGAAAAACCCTTGATCTTTGAAGCTCCTGGTTTGGAGCCGGGATCGAGGGAAATCCTCTGGAAATGAATATCATCCCTTTTCAGAGAGACGTTGATAAACGAAATCAGAATTATTATTATTATTATTATTATTATTATTATTATCTATATATTAATACGATAACCTGTGTGTTATTTTCGGTGTCACGCTTATCTCTGGGCCGTTTAATTGTTATGTACTTGCATTTCTTGTCATAAATAATTTTACTAAGAATTCTTTATAAGTTTGGCTTTCGATTTCGATTATAATTGATGGCACTTCAGTTATCTTTTTTTTAATAAATAATTTTATCAAAAAGTCTTCATAAGTTTTGGTTTCGGTTTCGATTATGGCTGAAAGAACTAAAGTTATATATATATATATATATATATATAGCTACTTCATTTACTCACATAAAATTAATATACGAAAGTATAAATTTATGCATAAACTTTAAGTATTTACTTCAAAAGTGCTCAATACGTAGGTAGAGCTAGTTAGTAAGTTATAAAATATATATGGCGATTAAGCTACACGGAATATTCCGCATTTCATCCACTCTAGGACTCTTCAGGCTTATGCGCAAGAATTAAAAAGATCAAGAATTAAAAGATCCTATTTAAAGCGCATAAGCCTGAAGAGTCCTAGAGTGGATAAAACGCGGAATATTCAGTGTAGCTTAATCGCCATATATATTTTATTTATTTATTTATTTTTTTTTTACACAGTGATCACCACTTATCAAGGCCCGGAAGCCACTCAGGGATAAGGGTTATTGCAAGTACATTAAGTTAGTGAGGAGATTTGCTGAAGTGTTTACTTAAGGGGGCGGTTCATTAGGAATTTGTTAACATTGGACTTGAAGACATCCAAATTGTAGTCCGGAGGGAAGCAGGCAGACGGAACAGAGTTCCACAGGCGTGCAGTTCTAAGAAAGAAGCTTTGTTCATGGAATCCGCGTTTTGATTTAGGCACAGATATAGAGTGGGGGAAATTTTTCACAGTGGATTCAGCTAGATGGGTGTTTCTCGTGAAAGATTGGCGAGGGGGGACCAGAGATTGGAGTTCAGACGAGCATCTGCCATATAATTACTATATATATATATATATATATATATATATATATATATATATATATATATATATATATATATATATATATATCATAAGTTTTTATTTCGGTTTCGATTCAAGCTAAGGCACCCAAGTCATATGGATATATAGTTTTTATTTTTGAAATCGCAACTTTATAATATATAAAAATCAATAGAACATTAACGCTATAATAATATACACGAAATCTGCAAGAATTAAAAGATCATATTTAAGCGTATTTTACAACTGGGCTTTTGCCAGGTGTTCGTGCTAGCTTAGATAAATACTTTTGCAGTTTTAACAACAAAAGTAACAATAATATTAGAGTGTCTCGATTTAAATTTACACGGAACATCTACAAAATGCCACCATCAGTATATTACATATGAATGAGTACCCTGTGGAATTTTCACAGATCCCACTAATTATTATTATTATTATTATTATTATTATTATTATTATTATTGGTGCAGATAATCGTAGTACCATTACCAATATTTACTATTAGAATTGGTGCTATTATTAATATGAATAACGGTATTATCACGCTTATTATTACGATCAGAATTATTAATTGTATTACTATTACCATTAGTTATTTTTATTTGATTAACCATTTATTTAAACACACAAATGGTTAACTTGAATACATAATTTTAAATTTGATCATGTAATCTTTGTTTCAATTTTGAGTCTAAAGTTTTTTTTACTTTTACTTTTTATTTTTTTTTCAATATGAACAATTAAACGAAAAGACATTTTTCGTCTGAGAAGATGAAGCATTTCAGTGTTGCATCTGTACATGTTCACACACACACACACACACACACACACACACACACATATATAATTACAAAGATAAATATAAATATAATTGTAGAATTTGAAGTTATCAAGGAAATAAAACGCCGAATATTTTAGTTAGGGAAATTAAAGAAATAAATAAAATGATGAAAATAAAATGATGAAAATTGAAATTGAATAAATGACAATATTTATTGAGCCATCAAACTCAAACAAGGGTTTATGATAATGAAAAATCGTCAATCCATGAATATTATCTTAATATCCAAGATATTATTATCCTTTCCTCAGAGAATAAACATTGATACAAAAAAAATACATCACTGATTCGCATACATTTTGAAACATAAAAAATATATACAAGTAACATTTTGCAAAAAAAAAACAAAAAACAAATAAAAGCATTTTAATAGAAAAATAAATTAAATAATCAACCAATCAACCATAATAATTACGATTATTTCTTCACATATGCGAGAGTTTGTTTTTCTTGTGAATATTATTGATTACAGCTTCAATAATTATTTGAAGTTTCAAATTTTAACAATGTTTTTTATGCTGTAGGATTATTTATGCTTGGATTCCAGATTCTTCTTTTTATTTCACGGATTACTGTTTTTTTATGAGTTAATTGATTGACTGGCTAATTGGTTGATCATATTCATACTATTGTCGGGGGCTTCTGTATGACATGGAGGAGTCTATATATGATGTGTTTATTGACGTGTGTATGTATTTAATCGTTTAGATATCAATGCTCCTATTGATCGTGATTGTTTTAATAGGACATATAACAATTATAACATTAAGGGATAAATAACAGTCCCTGAGGTTTTACATTGGCCAATAGGAAAACATACCTGGTCCATCTTGGGTTGATCTTAATTCGACAGATACTTGGAAAAGCTGCAAACGAAGATTCGTACGACCCGAAGACTTGGTGGTATTTTCAGCAGCTTTATTTCAGATGTTTCCCCCATTGGAAAACTGTAACGCTGGTCCTAGCTTTTTACTATCGACATTCCCCCTACTGTCACCATCGTCTTTCGTCTCCCGACTGCCGACCGCGTATACTAACTCTCTGACTCCTAACTCTTGATTCACTGATCCATGTCTTTCAAGCTCCCTTGTTATGTCATTAACTCCACGTGACCAAAGGCATAAATCGAATGATCTACCTTCATTACGTATTTTGTTTATGTTCTAACATTTTTTTCTATTAAAAAATATTTGTTTTATTTATTTAAAATTTCTTCCTGTTATTGTTTATAGAATCTAGTCAAGTTAAATTCTTAAAACGTCATTTAAACATATTTGTCCTTAAATTATATTTTTCTCTTTAAAACAAATCTTATTCAATGTACACGATAATAATAATAATAATAATAATAATAATAATAATAATAATAATAATAATAATCTGGCTCAGATAATTCGGAAATATTCCGGGTATACTAATATGCAACATATTTATAAAACACGTATCCAGTTTAAAATATATTTTAGACTTACTGAGATTCGAACCTGGGTATTGACATCAGAAAAACTACTGCAGTAGTAATGTGTACACTACTAATTCCTTTTTTTATTGAACTAATTACATTTTTCTAATTGCGTACGATGAGACAAACTCCCAAATATCCAATAACTTTTTAATCTATATATTAATACGATAGCGTGTATGTTATTTTCTTTATCACGCTTACATCTTTTTTATCCAGAATAACTGCCATTTAATAGTTATGACCTTCCATTCCTTGTAATAAATAATTTTACCAAGAATTCTTCATAAGTTTTGGTTTCGATTTCGATTATAGCTGAAGAAACTCAAGTTATGTATATATATATATATATATATATATATATATATATATATATATTCTTCTTCATAAGTTTTGGTTTCGGTTTCGATTCAAGCAGATGCTCCCACGTCATATGGATAGACTTTTTAATTTTGAAATCACAACTTTATAATATAAAAGAATCGATAGAAATTTGACTCTATAATAATATATACGAAATCTGCATAAATTAAAATATATTTAAGCGCATATTACGACCGGGCGTTGCCGGGCGTTCCTGCTACCTTAGGTAAATACTTTTGCAGTTTTAACAAAAGAGATACAATAATATCAGGGCGTTTCTATTTACGCTGAACATCTACAGAATGCCAACATCAATATATTACATATGAAAGAGTCCGTTGTGGAATTTCCACAGGTCCCGCTAGTAGTATATAAATTAAATAGAGAATAAATATGAAATTAAACATTTATTATTTTTACTCCTCTTACTTATCTTTGCTATTACCAGATTATGGTGTATGAAGATACTGACCTCCTGACCTAAAATGCACCAAACATTGAGGTTATTTGCTTTTGCCTCTTTCCTTTATAAAACTCAGTCATGTTCTACAAAGCCAAAAAGAAAAAACAACCAAACCAAAGAATATGAATAAATATTTGAAAGGTATAAAGAACTTGAAGCATAAAAACGTTTTTTTTTTAAATGACTGGATTTGGCATTAAATAATCTGAAAAGAGTTCATATGCCGTAAAACAACACAACCAAACCAAGCATTGGTACTGGCCAGTGGCGTAGTATCAGTTTTTGCCACATGGGACGGTCGGAAAATTCCCCCGCTTGGATATAATTACCTGTTTTGCGCCCCCCACCCGCTGGTATATAATTACCTGTTTTGCTCCACCCGGCATATAATTACATGTTTCCATCCCGGCCCTGGCATATGATTACTTGTTTTGCCGCCCTCACACCTACTGCTGGCATATGACAACCTTTTAAAACCTTTAAAATTAAAAAAAAGCCCTCAGAATATTTATTTTCATTGAACTAATGTTTACACAAATCCTTCAGATTAATGTTTACAAAATTCCCCTTTTAAATTTTAATTTAATTTAACAATTTCTTTTCAATAATTTCAATAATAAGAACTATGTAAACATTAATCTGAAAGGAATTATGTAAACGTTAATATTAAACAAAAGAAACCAATTTTTTTTCAAAACAAAAACGTATAATTCAAATTATAAAATAAATGTTTAATTAAATTAATTGGCTACACAAACAAATATAATAATAAATTTAAATGAGAACACCTGAAAATGTTATGAAATGATAAAATCATTTTTATTTACATTTTTGTTTTTGTTAAAGTCCGAATTTTCGCAAAAATATGGCTGTATCAAAGAGAGAATAATCCGATGTAGTTTTCTTTTTTTCTTCATAATGTTATTATGAAGTGGTCGAGCCTCTCGAAGAGAAAAAAACGTCTTGTATCGGCGCTTTTTGAAATCCTTGTGTGTAATCGCTTCGTTTAAGCGCAAATTTAAGAAATGGAAAGTCACATATTTTAGAAAACATTTTTTATAAATTTAAATGAGAATATTTGAAATTTGAATTTATAAATTAAAATGAGAACCTTTGAAAACATGAAAACGTTAAGAAATGATAAAAATAATTTTTATTTACTTTTTTATTGTTGTTATTTCCGAATTATCACAAAAACATGGCTGTATCAAGGAGAGGATAGTCCGATGTAGTTTTCTTTTCTTTTTGTTCATAATGTTATTAGTAAGAGGTCGAGCCTCCCGAGGAGAAAAAAGTCTTGTATCCGTGCTTTTTTAAATCCGTGTGTATAATCGCTCGGTTTAAGCGCGAAATTTAAGAAATTTGCTGTTGTTAATAATGTTTTTATCCGTTCTAAAAATAGTTAAATTTTTTTAAACAAATGTATTTATAAATTGAAAATAAGGCTATAAATTCATTTTTTTGTGAGAGAACTATCGCAAGGCATCAAGTCGGTTAAAATGTACAAACATACTTTTCGCGCTTTTTTCGGTAATGTTATCAACAACTCTATCAAAATTCACTCTATCGATAAGTTCCCTCTCTATGGAGATGATTACCAAGTCTGTAAGCCTTGTCTAGCTCATTTTTGATCGAAAGTAGTTTTTTATGGGTTTCAGCTTCGAGAAATAGCGCTCACAGCTGGCAAAGCTAATAATCTGGGTAAGGAAAATGTGCCACAAGATCACAATATTAGGGACAGAATCCCCAAGGTGTTATATCGGTATAAAGTTCAAAGGTTCAAGAGGTCCATTGATTTTGTCTTTTCCTGAAGCTTTCACAAAATACTGTAATCTCTTCCTTTCGGCAAAGAATTTATTTTTTTCTATATCTTCGTCAACTTCACCAAGCTGACAATCATAATTATCATCAAGCAGATTTGACGGTGTAATAAAAGCGTATTTACTTGCAAGATTGTGAACTTGTTGAAATCTGCAAGATATTTCTTCAGTCAACCTGTCTATGACAGAGAGCATTTCCCGTCTCAACTCAGTATCAAACCCCAGTGCTGCATCAGTCAATTGTTCACCACCCGTTCGTTTCTTTTTGCAGATACGATGCTCCAGGCTTATCCCCATTTAAGAGCAGAGTTTTTTTTACTCGTCTATTACAATGTCTATCATTCTATTCTGAAGAAGGCAATCTCTCAATGCCGTCAGCCTGACAGAACTTTGTTGCAGATTCAGCCACTTTTCTTGAAGATACTTCTGGACATTATTGATTTCTGAGAGAATAGTTTTCCAAAAGCTCAGAAATAAAAGAAACGGAAACTGTTATCATTCCTGATGAACCGCCCCTTAAGTAAGATACTTTATCAAATCCCAATACTAATGATTACTAGGAAACTATCCCCTTGATTATTGTACACGCAATAATCCTTATCCCCGAGTGGCTTCCGGGCCTTGATAAGTGGTGACTTCCATGTAAAAAAAACAACAAAACGACAATACCGAGTTAAGAATTAAAGATGCATCTGATCTTGTGATTGCATTTTCCCTTCTTCTGTGAGCTGTTCCAGGGCAATGACGACTTCCAATAATTTTTTTACCACATCATTTATAGCATCTGTTCGACTATTCCATCAGTTGTCTCAATATCAGTTTAATAGATATCCTCCGCGCTTTTACCTTTTATCTCGATGGGGCGGGGAAACGACTCCTCCACTGTCATTTATTTCCGTCAATTTTTACGTAACGCAACACCTTACTCATCTGATCTTTGTGAGATACATCAGGAGTGCTATCAAAAATTATGCAAAAATATTTGCTTTCTTTGATCTGATCGATGATTTTCTTTCTTACCTGATTGGCCAAAATGCTCACAATTTTTTTAATTTCTGGTGACAGATAAGAAGTAGCGATTTTCTTTCCCAGGTTAACTTTCACTAAATGTTCACGGAGCACAGGGTCATAATTGGCCAATAAATTTACCAATTGTAAAAAAAATCCCTTTGTTTTCTTGATCTCTTTCATCATCATGGATGTCTTCCGGTGACCTCGTAGTGCCAGATTCTGCTTGGCGAGAAACCTGATGATGTTCAGCAATCTAGCTAGAATTTCCCGCCACTTCTTAGTTTCCTTCTTAATAAGATGTTGTTCTACTTTGTCAACAACGTTTCCTTCAGCAAGTCGGATATCTGGATCCTTCCAGTTGAGAAACGCTTGAGCAATATTAATTGGACGTAAAATGATTTTTCATTTCAGAGACATTGTAGCATTTTAGAACACTAACCAAAAACTATTATTTTCCTCATGGAAATAAATTCTGTAAGCTTTTTTTTTTTGGGGGGGGGGGGCTAAGCGAATACGCATAGTTTTACAACCTTGCCGATCAGGCTTCGGCTTAGTAAACATTTCTACAATGTTAGAGTAGACTGGAAATGATGATTATGGTTAAATTAATGTACGAGAGTTTAAATTTAAAAATAATTGTTTATGCTTTTTTTTCCGGCAAGATTTTCAAGGTGTCCATATGCAATCGCATAAAGCAAAATAGAAGCTAAATAAAACAAAATGAAAATATCATTTTTAGCCAAGGGTGTTGGTCTAAAATTCTCCAATATTAGTAAAAAGTATTTCTATTAGAATTATCTGTATCTTGCTTTTTTGTTTCGTATTTTTTTGCATTAAAACAAATCAATCTACTACATATCTATGACATTGTCAGTAGTAATAACAGGGCAAATATTTATGATTAGGGTAAACACATGAACATTCTTTGGTAGAGAGAACGTATAGAATAGTTAAGAATACATTCACATCCGTTCTTAACTTAAGAATTGTTTTCTATATAGTAACTATGTTATTTAGAAAGTCATGTTTAAAATGGAGAGAGGACTTTGTTAACTATACTGTGCCTATACCGTTTTATTTTTCATAACAATCATTAATTATTTTCAATTGTTTATGAAATAGTATTTTGTCAACTAATGACAAATGTAAACCTGCTTTGTTTTAAAAGAGAAATGCATCTTTAGCTGTTTCATTATTTTCAATCAATTAAAAGGAAAACATTCGAGAAAAATATTTAGAACCAACCCCCGTATATTCAATTATGCCCTTCCCACACACACTAAGTGCAGTTTTTGTTTGCGAAAATATATGCAGACAAGAGAAGGATTTAGAGTAATTCGAAAAAAAAAAAATACAAAAACAAATCACTAATTAAATATTTAGAAATTTAATAAGAATCGGAATCAGAATCGAGAATCGTATCGGATCAGGAATTTAAGACAGAATCGGTAATTGAATCAGAATCGGAGAAAAATGTAGAATCATCCCACTACTAGCACACACACACACACACACATACACACACACACACACACACACACACACACACACACACACACACACAACACACACAACACACACATACATATATAGATATACATGCACACACACACATATATATACACACACACACACACACACACACACACACACACATATATATATATATACATATATATATATATATATATATATATATATGTATGTATGTATGTATGTATGTATATACACCTAGGGTATCGGACAAAAGGACACCGGACAAAACCCACCAGCTAATTAAAGCAAAAACAGATAAAATCCCAAATGAATCAAAAACATTAAAAATCACTTTTTATATTCTTAATTTAATTTTATTAAATTTAGGAAAATTAGACACCGGGGAACTAATTTTAGCATGGTATGAAAATTAAGCATCTACAGGATAAATGTCAATTGAAGATAGATTTTAAGACCATTTTTAAAGACGATACAGTTTTAAATAGGACTCAAGTGCCTCCCACAGAAATATACATATTTTTAAAATATTTACTCTTGTTTGAAAGCAAGTAAGTCGATTTTTCTAAGTTAGGTACGCGTTCTAAGGAGATTTTTTATTGTATTATCTTTTACAATTAAAATCATATTACCAGAAGTAATTCATCATAATTAATTTCAGTTTAATCATAAATACGTCCGTGATTATAAAATTTTGTTAATAGTTTGAAAAAAAAAGTAAATTACTCAGTGTTTTCTTGGCAAGTGTAGTATCTGTTCTTCAGATGCTGCACTTCTATTTCTTGTTCTCTTTCGGTGGAGGAGAAATCCTTCACGACTGAGACAATTTTTATTTTTGTACCT
This sequence comes from Euprymna scolopes, assembly GCF_053919585.1. Lineage (NCBI taxonomy): Eukaryota > Metazoa > Mollusca > Cephalopoda > Sepiida > Sepiolidae > Euprymna > Euprymna scolopes. The sequence continues at coordinate 94,346,095 of NC_136491.1, forward strand.
TTTCTCCACGTTAAAAAACGACCCTGGTGTCTAACTGTCCCGTGGGGAGGCATAGTAAATAGGTACTCTGTGATTGTTCAAAACTTGACTGAAATTCGGCAGTATTTAAACTATCAAATAGAAAGCTACTTAAAAAGTATTTGAGGTGTTGCGCTTGGTTCCCATTTAAAATTATATTCCCTGATATGACGATCATAAAATCTGTTTACAGTCGATTTTTATTCCGTACTTGCTTAATATTTCTACATTTCCAAAATCGCGGATTTTCTGTTGCTTATTTTCCGTTGTATCATTTTTTTTTTTTAAGTATTTTTCTTGACAAAAAAAGTTTGTTTAATTCTTCAACAGCTTTTTGGAACATGTATATCAACTGCTTTCTTTGAAAGTTACCTAAAGTAGTTATGCAACTTTTTTAAAACTTTGTTTTACAAATAAAATAAATTTACATCGTATTTTGATGTTATTATCATTTTAGTATTAGTGGTAATTAAAAAACCATAAATATTTATCATTAGTATCAATAATGGAAAATTAAATTAAAAATTAAAACAATCGATTTTGGAATCGTAAATTAGGGACACATTTTTCCGATTCCGATACCTCCAAAAGTTCCGATTTTTCTACAACCTTTTCGGTATAAAATTTTAAATGTTTTGTTATCTTTTATTTATTTTTATCTATTTATTGTTTTCTATTTTTATCCTCACAAAATCCGGTTCCCTGGTATGTGCCGTTCATAAAATAGGGACACATTTTTCCAATTCCCATACCTCCAAAAGTTCCGATTTTTACAACCTTTTCGGTAAAAATTTCAAATTTTTGTTACCTTTTATTTATTTATTTTTTCTATTTTCTATTTTTAACCTCTCAAAAATGCCACCCCCTGACATCTGCCGCTAGTACAATAAGGACACATTTTTCCGATTCTTCCATAATTCCGATTTTTAAAACACTTTTGGGTATAAAATTTAAGATATTTTGTTAGCTTTTGTTTATTTGTATTTATTTTTTATTATCTATTTTTAACCCTAAAAAAAACCACTGACATGGACCACTTGTAAAAGAGGGACATATTTTTCTGATTCCGATACCTCCAAAAGTTCCGATTGTTTACAACCTTTTCAGTAAAAAAAATTACCGATTTTTTGTTAGCTTTTATTTATTTTTTCTATTTTCTATTTTTAACTTCTCAAAATGCCGCCCATGACGTGTGCCGATCATAAAATAGGGACATATTTTCCTGATTCCGATATCTCTAAAAGTCCTGATGTTTTACAACCTTTTTGGCATAAAATTTTAGATTTGTTGTTAGCTTTCATTTATTTTTTATTTATTTTTATTACCCTCTCAAAATGCCGCCCCCTGGAACATGCCGCCCGGTGCGAATGTCCGCCCCCCACCCAACCCTTGCTATGCCACTGGTACTGGTGCATATTATGAACTCGACGTGTGTCAGCGTTCCTTCGGCTTTGGCCGGAACATTACGTCAATATAGCCAGATTATGCCGAGCGTTGCTAATAAAATCATAACAACGTTACGTAAAAGAAAATAGCAAAATGTGTAGATGTAAAATGTAGAAATTGACCCCCCCCAAAAAAACGACCTACCGTAATTTGGTGTTTTATTATTCATTTTCTTTTTTAAATAATAACTCTCAAGAAAAGGTTAGAAGAAGCAATTTTTTTTGGATGGAGGTGGGTGGGTGGGTGTTAAATAATCCTAAGGAAATGTTTTAAAAAAGGTTCAAAATACGGTTTCTGCTGTTTTTATTCTAAAATCGTTGTAATTCAGCGTGCCGCGATTGGGTGATCGGCGTGTTACGTAAGACAGCAGCTAAACCCGAGCTGTTGCTCGGCATAATCTAGCCGTTGACGTCACGTTTCGACCAAAGCAGAGCGAATGTTGAGATACTTCTGGTTCACATTATGTACTAGTACCCGAATATTTGGAGATATTTTTGGGAATTTCCCAACTATATATGGTAACAAAATTTTGTGACGTCGACAAGAAGAAAGGAACACAAACACGATTGAAAAATGTTATAAAAACTTGCATTTATAGGAAAGAAAGGAAAGGAAGAATGTTTACTTGAAAAAAACAATCGTGTTTTGCGGAACTTATCTGTAAGATTCGCCCTGTTAACGGTGTATGCTTCCTGTGTCGTTTTGGCTGGGTTAAGGAAAAAATGGGAGCCTTGCGTTGTTCTGTGCCGCAGTTGTCGAACGTCCGCACACGTGTCAAAATGATGACGAGAGCTGACGGGAACGTGTTGTCTTTGAGAGCCCAACAAGCAAAAGAGGACGGGAATTTGTAAAAACTACTCTCGTGGGTGTTGGTAAAGATCTAAAAAGGAAGCCTTTGATTTGTTGTTTTCATCCAATCACAGGGCACCTCGTTAATGACTCCTTAATAATATCAATAATATAAAGAATTTGAAACCGTAAAACTTATATCAAAATGAACATATCCGACATTAAATAATCCGAAAAGGGTTGATGTGCCGTAAAGCGAAACAACCAAACAAAATCTTCCTTACATGTCATCGATCTCCTCACTTAATAAATCTAGAATCGGCGGGACTATGTCAATTAGACCTTGGTCTTACCAAGCGATAAAAAGAGAAAATATTACGTATTTAATAAAGAGGAATTTCACAAAAATACTTCCACGTAAGCTAGTAAGTAGGTCAGTTTAAGAATAAACAATGGGTTACGGTTTCTTATCTACGGTAAATCTTAGATATGCGAAAAAAAAAAAAAATTGATAAAAATAAAATAAAAAATACAACCGTCTTTTTTGTTAATAGGCAGGTATGAGCAAAAATGGCCGAAAAAGCAGACCCCCTATGTTTTTAAAAGCTGCCTGCCTAAACTTTTATTGTTTGAAAGATAACAAACCAAAGTTAATTTCGAACAGGAAAAAAAATGTGTATTTATGTCTTAAAAAATATGAAAGTTGTCGCCCCCCCCCACCAAAAAAAGAAAAAGAAACAGAAAAAAACAAACAAAAAAAAAACAAACAAACAAAAAAACAAAAAACAATCTGTTCGAATTTCAAGTTCTAGAAAAGTAACCTTAAAAAATCTCTGGAAAAATAATTATCAGTTTTTAAAAAAATCTATTTCAACTATAATTAGTGAATTAAAATCTTAAGATACCAAATTAAAGAAAATGTACACAGTCCTATAAATTAAAAATGCGTTATAAATAAACAGTTGAAATTTAAAAAAAATTCAGCAATCAAAACAAGATGGCCGCCAGCAAAACAATAGTGATTACGTTGGATACTAAATGTCTTCAAATATTGATAACTACAAAAAATGAATGCGATATTCTTTCTCGGTGTATCCGAAAATTTATAAAAGTCGACAAATTAAAGGTGAATGCTGAGGGGTCGGTAATGTAAAAAACATGTCATATTTTTTTTTTTCATTTTTTTAATGTCTTGATTAAACTGTACAAGTACCTTGGTTTTTTTGTAAATTAATTTCCTACATCATAAACGCAAATGGCGCTGATTTTCTCAAAAGTGGGGATCGCGGGAGGTGTAATAGTTTACTTAAATTAATGTAGTTTTGTTGCAATAAAACAGAAAATGTTTATTTAATTAGAATATTTTTGAATGTTCACATAAAAGTTCTTTTATTTTTCTCTTAAAGTTGCATATTTAATTTGATATATATATATATTTTTTAAATAATATTTAAAATTTATTTTGTATGTTTACCAATGTTTTTCCTTTGACTTTGAAATAAAACTTTTGTAAAATATTGTTCAGAAAAAGCAATTACATTATTCAATTTATTTTATAATGTTACTATTCATTAAAAAGTTTAGCTAAAACAATTCTTTGTTAATAATTAAATAGAATTCAAATTTGAAAGAAAATGACTGTTTACTAATGAAAGTTAATAAACTTAATTTTATTTTTTCGCCATTTTGTCCACCCATACTTTTTCAAATGAAACGTTAATAGAAATTATGCCATTAATGTTTTTTTTTTGTTAGTGACCTGGGATCTCAATTTTTTTCAATATATTTTTAATTTCAAGATTATGAAAAAAATTCTTACGCTGATGTTTATTCGTTCATGCCTACAAGTGAAACATTATATTTTATTTAGAATTTTCCCGAAACTTATTATTGAAATCATATGATGATGTGTTGGATAACGGAAGTTCAGAACGGGGATACATGACATAAGGGGCTTTGAAACGGCACCAAGCCGTTAAATGTTGTATACTGGGAGGTGTAGATAACGAGCGTATATGTGTTTGTCTTGTATATAAATATGGTTGTATATATATATATATATATATATATATATGTATATATATATGTATATATATATATATATATATATATATATATATATGTATAGCAGTTGTGTTTCTAGAATGAGTCTCTTATGAGTGTTAACGTTCTGATATGTAATTCGTCTACTGTATTCTCTATTAGGTGTTGATGTTTGTATACATAAATTAACAGTTTATAGATATCGTCGGTTGGGACACCAGCAAAAACATACCTCAATACTTTCTTCAATCCATCCTGAAGTTAAAGGCCCTTCTCTACGAAAGTGAAAACGCTCAGACGTAAATTATATTTGGATATAATCATTTATTTTTTGCTGGGTCCTTTTTCAGAGTTGGCACGCTTTGTATAAAATTATATTTTTCTTAGTCGCCCCCTCCTGACTTCCATGGGCGGCCCCGTGATAAAACCCCACCCGTCTCTAACGCGTTGCGGATCGAAATTGATTTCCCACGTAACTACTTTTCAAAATCTATAGTTTTATTACGTCATCACTACATATATCCTAAAAATCCTTGCTGGGTTTTGTCACGTATATTTGCTTATATTATGGTTAGCTTAAATTCTATCTGTCAAATTAGTATCAAGTTAACATTCCTGACAACTAATCAATGAAAACATTCAAAAAAATATTTTTATCTAACAATTATACTTTTACCAATCATAATAATCCCCTATTATAATTTCATCATAATAATCGCCCATTTTAATAGTTTCCGGTGTTTTCCTGCAGACTAACATAAAAATTCGATAAACAACGTATAAATCAATAATAATAACGTTAGTTCAAGAAATTAATATTTTTGAGTTATATTGATTTAATTAACGCGTGTTTTAGAGGCTTTTTTGTAATGTTCCTGAAATATTTCTTTAAATTTTAATTGTTAATATTTACAACGTTTTCTTTCATAACAGAGAATACACACGTGAGCAAAAAAATAAAAAAAAAATAAAAAAAATGGACCAAACAAATTTTATACATTTTATTGCACTAAAAGCTATATTGAATAAAAAAAAACAATTGAACAAGGAAACTTAAACGAGACTAATAACACAGAACAAGACGTTTACTTTAATAAATGTTTAGGATGGAATCGTATTCCCTTTTGATTGCTTTAAAAGATCAATCCTTTTAGACATGCTCTCAACCAAAGTGGAACACTGTGAAGAGGAGATGCTATTCCATTTGCTTTGCATAGCTTCCAACAGTTTGTCATTGTTCGAAAAAGTTCTTCCATCCAATGCACGAGATATTATGAACCAAATATTCTCGCTTGGATTTAAATCGGGGCTTTGACCTGGCCAAAATATCACATCAATGGAATCATCAGAAAATCATTTTTTGTGACTTTAGCAGTATGTGCAAGGGCATTATCATGTTTAAATATTCTGGGATATTTTCAACTTCTGGATACTTAGTAACAGTCCTGTTTCTAATATTCGAATGTAGTCCTTTGCATTGATTGACTTCTCACATCTAATAAGTTCTCCAACTCTTGCTGCAGTAAAAATTTCCCATACCATCCATTCCTGTGTTTAACTGTCGATTTTATGCAAGTTGGTGAGAATAATTCTCCAGTTCTTCTATTGCACCATTTGGAAGCATCGGGAGCATCACTAACAAGACAAAATCTTGATTCATATTACCAGAAAACATTCCTGAATCAGTCCGTATATTTCTTACCATAACCCGAGAAAAATCTCTTTCCGTCATTGATATTTTTCTTAGATAAAAATGGTTTCTTTGCACACCTTTTAGAGGCAAAACCCATTTCTTTCATTCGTCTAGATATTGTATGTCTAGAAAGAGAATTTCCAGAGAATTTCCAGCCCCTGTTTTGAATTCTTTGCTATAATCAGCATAAGTTTTCTTTCGATCTTTCAAAACAGTTAATTTAAGCCTGTGGTCGTCCTTCAAAGTGGATGCTCTAGGGCGACCATATCCAGATTTCCCTTTTACCAAGCGTTCAACTTCGAACCTTTGACCAATTCGCTTCACTAGAGAAAGAGATATTTTTTTACATTTTCTTTTCTTAAAATATCAAAAATTTGCTTGTAAGTTATTTTGGACTGCCTTAATCCTGCAATTCGGATTTTATATCCTTGCCAAGATGTGATCTTACCATTTTTAGGATTAATTTTTCTACTTCTTATTATATGCTATTATAATAATGATCTGCAAAATAGAAATTTTCAACGAAAATTCACAAAAATTCATGGAAAAATATTGAAAAATCGATTTCTTCCTTCTTTCACGTTGGCCCATTTTTTTCATGAATGTATAACAATAAATTCATGTGTTTTTAGTACTTAAAACTGTAACTTTAATAAAAATGAAATAATGCATTTTCACAAAATTAAAAAAATAATGGGTTTATTGTATTCTATTAATGAATAAATACTGAAAAATCCATTAAAATTGGTTGATTTTAAAAATTTTAATGAATTTTAAGTGAAGGAAGCAACCAAAATGTTTATAGATTTTGGGGATCAGCCATTCATTTTGCACGTACCTAGAACTAAGATCAAGAACAACTAACCCTATTTCTGTTTAAGGAGGAGTTATCTCCTCCCTTTTGCCTCTATTATGTGAGTTCTTGTGTGGAGACGGGAAAATGGAACGAGGCAGACATTGGCAGACATCAATGAAAAGATGTTTTTGAATCCGTGAATGAAGATAGAGATATATTGCTTTTGTCTTTGATAGTTGTGATATAAAAACTCAAATATAATCGGACTAAGACCGATAGATGTAAGTTGCACCATTCTATGTGTTGCCTGCTTGTAAATAAAATATCTAAATCAAGTCAACTGTAAATATCCTCATTTCTTCCATTACTTTCTGTAATTCATGTGCTACACACACACACACACACACACACACACACACACACACACACACACACACACGTTTGTCTTTGCGCATAATCTTCTGCAACACATTATTAGTTATGGTATGCCAACACCTACGTTCATAACAGTTGTCATTAAAAATACTGAGACGTTGACTTGGTACAGACATTTTTTTAAGTATCCGGGTTAAGATCAAGATGTAACAACTGTTCTGTCTTCATTCAGAGGAGAACTCCTTCTGGATGGATATCTCTTTTAACACACTCCAAATAAACTGAAAGCTGGAGAATATTTATTAATTTATGTCTAAATCTATTGTTAAAATTTCAGAAAACTTAGAAGTATCCGGCTTTTTCAATAAAGGCTTCCATCTTCTTCGCATAAAACTAAATTAAATTAAATATAACCCACATAACAAACCATTACATCTATTGCTATGACCAAAAGTTTTGCAATACCATGAAAAATCAGAATGCCGAACCACAATTATTTTTTCTCGAGAATATTAACATGATAATTAAAACTATTGTCAATAAAAAAAAATAAAAAAAATACATTAAAATTTTTATAAATCGAATACTTAATGTGCGTTCCTTTATTCTTCATTGCGATTTGTATTTGTCTTCGCACTGATTCAATTAATACTTCTAATATATAATTGATGGGTGCTTTTTCAGGGCATTCAAATCACCTACCATCTACCATCTATTATCGTCAGAGCTGCAGAAGCATTGTTTCAAAATTCATACTGATCAGTTACATACGAGAGTCTTTTCAAAAGTAAAGCCTCTTTTCTTTACATTAAAAGTTGAAGAGCTACAGAAACGTGAGTAGCACAATTAAAACGAACGGCCTTTTGTGCTCCAGAGTTTATTTTTCCACATAGTCACTCTCATCCTCAATGCATTTTTTCCAGCGATGTCATACGCGCTTTGTCATACGAGGGTCGTTCCAAAAGTAAAGCCTCCTATTTTTAACTAAAAAGTTGAAGAGCTACAAAGACGAAAATTATACCATTAAAACGAGCGATTTGTTATGAGTCAGAATTTATTTTTCTACATAATCACCACCATTCTCAATGCATTTTGCCAGGAATTTAATGACCCATGTCTACTTCTGACGCACGCCCATGACAAGCGTTACTTTCTCCCACTGTCAATATCTGCAACAGAGAGATGAAACTTTCAGGTAATTAATGTATAAGTTCATTAATCATAACGATGCAACTTGCAATCCCCTCTGACCCATTCCGGCGGAATAAAAAACAGGAGGCATTACTTTTGGAACGACCCTCGTAGAAACATATGAGCACATACCTAACTTTGTATACATAGATATTGTTATAATCTATGAATGCTCTTGTGTAAAGGGAATCTTTGTGCGGATGGCGATAGAAAAGGCATAATTTCTCCCGTGAACAATGCGTATCGATTTCAAATAACAAAATATAATAAAAGTGCGCGACAGACGTGACAACTAGAGAATGATGTTATATCAGGCAAATAAATGAACATGTTCGTTTTCAAATATTACATGATTAAGTATTTCGTTATGCGATAGTCATGATTGTTACATGACAGTATGGAATGTCGCTAGCCATCTTGAATCATTAAGGGTCAACTTGAAGCTTATTATAATAATGATCCATACAGCCCTGTTTGGAAGGCAGTAAAACTATTTTACTCCTGGTACTGATGCTCGCATGATTGGAATCTGTAGTTACTATTGCTGTCAGATATTACTGCAGGCAGGGCTGTTGCTGATAGTGTTGTCGTAGTCGCTGTTGGCTACTGCTATTGTCGATCGCCATGTTTACTGATGGCTATTGTTGTTGATGCTCTTCATCGTTATTATGTTATCGCTTGTGTTAAAAACCTGTTATTTTATTATATTATTCAATCTGCTGCTTTTAATAGTGATGCCTTGATTTCACCTGGTTGTTCAGCGGTTAGAAAGATGCTCAAAGGGAGATAATATTACGCATATCTTCGTTTTATACAACGGGTTTGTTATTAGAATTACCGACATGTATCAATTGTTGTTATCTGCGAAAGACACCACCTGCACCAACACTCCACTACTTTCAATTTCCTTGTATTTACCTACTCCCAGTTAGAGACTGGCCGGTTTGTTTTTAACTTTAAACATGACAGAAAACAGTATACTATTAAAAGAACTTGAATGCCTACTAGACACTGTCCTCGAGTGTCTAAGGTCTCTCTGTGCAGGGGTTTGCCAGAACAATCTGGCATGAGGATACTTTTTCCATAGAAGTAAACCCTGACCAATTATTCAAAATCACATAGTATTCGCAGCCCAAATAAGATCTCCTCACTACGACTACTCCACAGCTTTTCCGAGGAATGGTGCACCTTCTCCAAGTGATATTACCTCAAGTAATAGCACGAAGCTGGATACTCCACCAGACTAGATAAATTATTGTCCTGGAATCCAGTAAGACCAAGAGACCAAACCGAAAGATATACTACAACATATGAAAATGGTTAATTGGGGAGAGGAAAATTATGTTCTCAATTTCTTTACTAACTCAGTGCTTGAGAGATAAAGAACTTTAATGGAACATTCGAATATCTATGTATCTCATATAGACTTCAAGAGTTAAAAAGAATGGGGAAGGTCTTACTAAAATACCCTAGATTTTATTTTGTATCTTAGTTTTTCCTTTAGTTTTTTTCTATTCCACTTTCTATTATTTTTTTCACGAAATTATAAAACTTTTGTTAAAAACTAATTTCAAACCAAATAATCCTAAATGTTCTAATCTTGGATGCTAATCTCCAAACATTTCGGCTGATGTAACCTCTGACCTTCTTCAGGTGTATCTTGTTGAACTCGGGAATCTGTACATCTGTTCTACTCTTAACCAGAGACATTTTTCCATCCATCAATACAATGTTCTCATCATTCATTCATTTTGTAAAATTTGTTTTTTTTTCAAATAAAGTTTTCAATGTGTAGTATCTGTTCTGTCCTCAATCATTGCATTTTTATAAATATAAACGATTACATCAAAAGTGTCAACGTAAGTAAGAAAAAGAATATACGAAAAATATCTTGATCTGATACGAAATGAAAGTGATAATATTTACATAATCTGTGACCAGTCGCAGCTGTCATCAAACCGATAAAGATAATGCCACTTTATGAGAACAGAATTCATCAGCCAACCCGTTAAACTGCTGGATCGTTTGGCAATCAGTAACTTTCGCTGTTGCCAACTAAGATTTTCAAAACCCATAAAAAGTGCTCTAGAAAATCACTAGATTTTAACTTTTCGTATCCTACACGAAAACATTATCATTATACTCAACATTTAGTGTTTTCTATAGATGATTTTTAGTTGATGCTATTTAAATTCTTATTTGTCATTTTAATGTTATTAGTATTTAATTTTAATGTTAGAAAACAACCAAACAAGGAACGGAATGCACGAACAAGTTGTATGTTTTTACTAATCGAAAAAATTATTAAGATCGTGGAGGTTTACGGTTTAAAAAGTCGAGGGAATCGGTGGGATATGTTAAAATATTAAAATTATTATTAAAATGTATAACTACTACCGTTCTGCATATACATATATATATATATATATATATATATATATATATATATATATATATATATATATATATATATATATATATATATATATATATACAAACAATAACAAAAATTACCCGCGCTTCACAGGGGATGGAGGAGGGTGGTCTGATTCAAATTGACAAAGAAGTTGACCGGCGCCATGGTGGCGACCCGCGGAATGGTGACGAACTCCAACTTGGTGTGCACCATCCATTGGTGTGGGGATTTATAGAGAGCCGCACCAAGTATGACCTTAACCTTTGACTCTGACCTTGAAAAATGGTATGTACCATCCCTAGGTCGAAGACCATCATAATATCAGATTTGATCATAGGGGAGTATGTATACATAAGCTGTGATCTTGTCCTTTGACCTTTACCTTCGTGCCAGGTTTGGTTATGATCGGTCCAGTGGTATGGACTGTAGGAAAGTTTTACACACACACACACACACACACACACACACACACACACACACACACGCACACACACACACACACACACACACACACACACACACACACACACCACGCGCGCGAACGCTACTTACTTATATATATATAACTTATATATATTATAAAAAATTATATATATATATATAATTTTTTATAATTTTTATTTTCTTTATGTAAATATAAACATATCTTGCTACGATGTGCAGACCATGTGAGTTATTATTGGTCTCATTAAGCAAGAAAAATTGAAAAAAATTGAAAAAGAATAGATAGAATTGCTGAAATAAAAAAAAATTAATAAAGCTGAATCGGGTTCTCAAAAACAGTATAGTATTTTATTTAGATAAGACTACTTAACTAAAAGGATCATAAGTGATTTTAGTAGAATTTTGGAAATTTTGGAAAACCCCTTGAAAACGATCTAGATTAGGGTCTCCTCCTTTTAAATAAAAAATTAAAGAACAATATATATATATATATATATAAATTAAAAAACAATATAAATAAATATATATATATATATATGTATGTGTGTGTGTATAAATATGTGTATATATATGTATATATATGTATTGTGTTTGTGTGTGTGTATAAATATGTGTATATATATGTATGTATAAACAAACTATAAAGTTAAAATAAATACTATCTGGCAAATGCCTTAAGTAAATGTATAAATTCATTAAGATACAAAAAATAATAAATAAGTAAATTCAATTAGAATGTAACTAAAAAGTATATAAAAATGAAGTTTAATTCGGCCCGTAAAAAAAGTAGATTTAATCTTAAAATTTTTCGTAAGATTCTACGCATAAAAAATTGAATGAGTTCCCCGAATTGCGAGACACACAGATCGACCTGGTGAACTGCTCCTAATTGATAAATACATCCCACCTTCACCATCTACCTAATTCAAATTGTTTGAAATATTGTTTGAAATATTGTTTGAAATATTGTTCCATACCCCTTCTCATTTATATTCATTTGTATACCTTCCCTTTTCTTCTTCTTCTTCTTCTTCTTCTTCTTCTTCTTCTTCTTCTTCTTCTTCTTCTTCTTCTTCTTCTTCTTCTTCTCTCTCTAACTGTCTACACAAACCCCATTCCTTCTAAAACTTTCCTCTTTCACTCTCTTTCTCTAACTCCCTTTAATCTATACATCAGCCCCAACAACATATTTTTGTACCCCTCTCCTTTTCTTAACATAAAACACCCGTAAAAGTTATACTTTTGACTTCATACCATAAGATCTTTAAACCATGCTACCATAAGATCTTTAAACCATGCTACACGTTAGACATGACAAAATATTTCCTCTTCTAAAATTATAAAAAGTTAAAAAAATTTTTTTAAATTTTCAATTTTTTTTCTTGCCTAATGAGATCAATAATGATCGAAACGATCTGCACATGCTCACTAGATATAACTATATTTGTATAAAGAAAATAGAATTATAAATTTGCTCTCTTTGATTGAACACTATCAACGACCCTTGTTGGAATTCAATGATTCTAATCTTTTGATTTGAATATATATATATATATATATATATATATATATATATATATATATATATATATATATATATATATATATATAAATGCAACTTCATCTGTGTGTATGTGTGAGAGTTCGTTCCTTATAGACTTCGAAACGGCTGAACAGATTTTCTTTAAAATTTGCAGAACCTTTTTGTATAAGTCTGGGAGTGACCTTAGTTAAGTTTTGTCTCAAAATACCTCCGATAATTACCGATAATCGATAATCGAATTATATTAATTTATCTATCATCGGTAAAGCCATTTTTCGATGTAGTCGCTTAACAATAATGATAGAACAACGGGCGGTGAAAATACTACCGCGGGTAAGTTGATAGCATGTTTTTTTTCGCTTTTGTTTTTGTTTTTGTTGCATGACGTGGTCGATCTGAAGGTTTAAACTCCACACGCAAATTTCTTAATTTTTTTTTTATTACTTGCAAAGAATTTTAAAAGACTTGAAAATTTATGGTGTTTTTTTTGCATAACGTAGTTTGTAGGTTCAAACCCCGCACGTAGGTTCTCTAGAATGCAATGTGGAATAACATATATTTTGGGCGAAGTTACTGCATAGATGGCACGTGAAGCTTCCTCCCAGGCGATTTCACGGATTTCGATAACAATAAAAATATAGAAGTGTGAGATATTCGTTGATCATCATTCAATCCTAGGAAACGTCGGGTCTCCCTGCTAGTATATATGGGTGCATATCTGTGTGCAGTGTGTTTAAAGAAGGTTTGAGTAAATTACGAACGAATAAAATACAATCTAATGATACTAAATTCAACATATCGAAGACTTAGCATAAGCAGATTTATCTGTTGTTTACCTCCCTGTTGATCGGACAATTCCAATATTTTTCCCGATTCCTATGCAACTACTGATTCTATACTAAATTACCGATTTCGATTCTTTATAAATCTCCAAATATTTAGCTATAAAGTAAAAACCCGTGTTAAATGTGCATGTATTTTTTTAAACATAAAAACGCATTTAATGGATTTATAGATTTTTGTTTTACTGGTAATTTAAAATCAGTAAATATTTATTACTTTATTATTCCGACCACCAGCTGAAGATTTTGTTTTAAACAAAACAAAACAAAAAATGAAGCTAATTTAAGGAATCGTTTTCGGCATCGGAAAGTAAGCACACATTTTTCAGATTCCGATACCTCCAAAAGTTCCGATTTTTCCGATTCAGATTAATCGTCCCAACATTAATATATATATATTAGCTAGACGGGTGTTTTTCGTGAAAGATTAGCGAGGGGGACCAGAGATTGGAGTTCAGACGAGCACCTGCCATGAAAATAACGATAAAACAAGGATAGGCTCGCAACGTCTCTTCTGTGGGAGAGAGGTTGCAGGGTAGAGAAAAGGGCATCCCCCACTAAGCCACGAAGTCTATTTTGTACTCTGTTAAGGCAGGATAAGCTGTTTTTAGCAGCTCCTGCCCAGATATGGCAACAGTATTCCATCCTTGGACGTACTTGGCATATATATATATATATATATATATATATATATATATATATATATATGAATTTTTTCTTGCTCTGCTATTGATATAAAAAACTACTTTTCCTATTTAAAAATTATTAAAATGAACTTTTTAATATACTCAGTCATAGACATGCGACCGACTACAATGCCGGGCGATCTGTTAGTAAATATCTATAAAAGTGACTTTGTGTGTGCGAAACATATCTACCAAACTCCTTCCTGAAAATTTGGTTTACAGACTTGAAACTTGATACATAGTGTATTTGGACCTTGGGAACATTTTAGATTTGATTTTTATTCTGTAGAAATAGTTACTAACGGTTCAAAATAAAATTGAAAAAAGAAAACAGTTGGCCTTGGCAAGAATAACTGACTCTTCTAAGCACGCCTACGTATACATTATTAACTTGAACTCGCTTAGTTTTTAACCTTTTTTTTTTTATTCATCTGGCGATAGTTATGACTGTAATGATGAAAGCTGAAATCTAGAATCAGATGATCAGGTCTTTATATACTTTAGACCAGTCTTTCAACACTGTGTTAGTTAATTATATTTTATCCATCGTTCTTCCTTTGAATCAGAACTTTACCCTAATCGACTATGTCTGAGATACTAACGTCCATGTTTTTGGTGACTTTAATGTCCACCGTAGTAATTGGCTGGCTTTCTCAGTTACACCGATGCAGTTGGACGCTGCACTCATAGTTTCTCTATAGCTCATTCCCTTACACAAAAACTCATGTTCTCGACCTCCCGCCTAGATCGTGAAGATCAGCAATCTTCATTTCTAATCACAGTATCCGAGGAGTGTGTGACAACTGCTCATTGTCTATTCAGAAACGCCGACCACCTTGTGCTATCAATAGATATCACTCTTAAATCCCAACACTAAGTTGAGAAGCCGTTGTTCAAAACGACAAGGTACTACAAAAAAGCTGATTGTGAAGTTATCAGAGAGATACACGAGATATGCGACATGGACCAATATCTTTTCTCTTCTTGCTGAACAGTGTGCCAATGAGACAACAAAATGGTGCAAAGAAGGCAATGAAGCACATGTTCCCACACGGAAGTGTTATAGTAAACCCCACTCTCTCCAATGGTTCACTTTAAATTGTACTGTTGCCATTGCACAAAGGGAGTATGCATTTCACCGGTTCGTCCGTCATAAGTCAAGTACAAATAGACAGACATATAGATGCTAGAAATCTTTGTAATAATGAAATAGCCACAGTCAAAAGAAGACGTGTCAAAATATCCAGAAATCGCGTAGAGTAGCAGAAGAGAACCCATAGTTTTTGGAAAAATTATAACAATGTAGTGAATAAAGGAAAACAAGTAATTCCTCCATTATCCAACAATCAGAAGGTTGCATGCACGGCAACTGAGAAGACGAAACTGCTTGGCCAGCGGTTCATTTCCAACTCAACCTTAGACCCAACAAGCAACTCCTCCTAAATTTTCTTATGCAGACTGAAACGACACTTGATTTAATAATCACCTCTTCTCACGTTCGCGATATCATAAAAAAAACTTAGACAATTCCAGACATGTGGGCCTATCTCATCCCTGCTATACTAATTAAGAAATGCTCAGCTGAGCTAGCCTCGGTATTTCCCAATGTTTACAACAAATGCCATGCTGAATTTTGATTCCCTAATAGCCAGAAAATTGTCTCTGTGGTACCAGTGTACAAGAATTATGGTGAAAGAACTGACCCACTCAGTTATTTCCCTATCGGTCTCTTCCCCCCCACCTCTTTGCTAAAATCTTTGAGTAATTAATCAATCAAGCATTAGTCAACCACCTCGTAAAAACTAATCTTCTCTCTGGTCGATAATATGGATTAAGAAAATATCCTTCTACTGCAGATATTTTAACGGTCATACCTGAGTGCATTGGATGAGGCAGAGAAAGATAAGGCTAAAGCTCTTGATATATCCACAGCCTTTGACAAAGTCTGGCATGAAAGAAACATATATATAAAGAGAAACGAAACATCCACAGAATTCGCGCATAAACCTGACGAATCCTAGAGTGGATAAAACGCCGAATATTCAGTGTAGCTTAATCGCCATGTATATTTTATAAATTACTATATATATATATATATATATATATATATATATATATATATATATATATATATATATATATATATAATATTAATATGTGATTAAATGACTTACTGACTAGATGGTTTTCTAACGAATGATAAAAAATATTTTTTTTATAGTTTTAAAGGTTAAAAACTTCAAAGACTCTCTCCATATATATATACACACATTTTTGCTAAAACCGTTCTATCCTAAATGCTACGCAATTATGCCCAATGTAGAAAATATGCATAAATAGAACTGGTCGTAATAGTTAAATGAAATCAATTATCTAATAAGAAACCATAAAAATGAATAATTAATTAACGAACGCTCGTTTTTCAAAGAATATGCAAATTGTTAACCTTTAGTTTCTCGCATATAAATGACTGTGTATATTAAAAATTTCGTTTTTTATAATTTCTAAATATAAAAAGTAGTTTTTACTATCAGTGTCAGAGCTAGAAAAAAAAAGCTCAACTTTATAGGTGTATAAAAGACAGATAAACCTTAGACTTGCGAAAACTAAAACCAAGGACAAATTTATTACCGAAAACACTTCTTTTTTAAAAACAAAATTCTGCGTGGCACTTTCATTTTAACAACCAGAAGCACATGTTAATTCTACGTTTTTCCCCTCTCTTTTAGGGCGTGATAGTTTTCTGATGACTTTTGCGCTTCTTTACCTTGATATTTAAATTTTAACACGGTGTATTTAATTGAAGAGGTAAGCCTTTTGTTTCCCATATGTGTAGCAACATTTTGAATTGGACTTGAATGGATGTAAGATCTTTTTAATCGTTGATTTTGACGCGAAATTTAAGATTTCATTTGTGTTGCTGTTCAAGTTCATGCTTTGTACTTCTATACAAATCTACTGAATATTTCAGATGTATGAATTTTCGGGCTGAGCATGCTGATTGGTCCAAGTATAAACTTTTTGCGCATATGAATTGTCATAATAGCTTTAGCTGTAAAGGTAAATACATCTAACTTTGAAATTACAAGGTATTTCAAAAAAGGTAAAACTGTACTCACACTTCGAATCAGGACAGGACCCTTTATTTACGAACATAGGGTAAAATAGAATAGTTTCGAAATCAGAAAACAAATGTAATTGAGAAACTTGTCTTCGTAAATGTTTGAACAACGCTGATAACCGCTAATATGTGAGTGCATCTTTTGAAACCCCTGTATATATAAAGTACCGGCGGTTAAAATCTACCATTAAAGAACTTGAAAAAATACAAGAAAAAAAAAATCAAATCGACAAAGATAAGGGAATTCAACAACACAACAAGTTTTATTCAATGTAACTGGGGTTATTAAAATTTAATTATCACTTTATACATTTACAAAAAAATCGTACAATATTGGCATGAGATCAATACAATACTTACAACAAGAAATGGTTCTTATATATATATATATATATATATATATATAATAAATTCCACAGCCAAACAACGCCGCAGCTCACAAGAGCCATGACAGTCAACGAACCGGAAGTCCA
The DNA here is from genome assembly GCF_053919585.1 of Euprymna scolopes. Lineage (NCBI taxonomy): Eukaryota > Metazoa > Mollusca > Cephalopoda > Sepiida > Sepiolidae > Euprymna > Euprymna scolopes. Next base: position 94,363,971 of record NC_136491.1, read on the forward strand.
AGACTCGAGTTTCGCCCTCATTTGGGCTCATCAGCTAGACACATCCGAACTCAGGATTCGAAACCCGGGTTGTCATGGCTCTTGTGAGCTGCGCCGTTGTTTGGCTGTGGAATTTATTATACAATCTCTCACATTCTGAAAATCATATATATATATATATATATATATATATATATATATATATATATATATATATATATATATATATATATGAGAACCAAATATATATATATATATATATATATATATATATATATATATTATAAAAAATAAATAAGAAAAACAAGTTAACTCACTGTTATTAAATCGAACCAGTTTGGACATTTTATTAAGAAATATGGTATATATATATATATATATATATATATATATATATATATATATATATATATATATATATGTGTGTGTGTGTGTGTGTGTGTGTGTGTATATGTGTGTATATGTGTGTAAAACTATACAGCAATTTCAATATAATATATGAAACACCCCTAGGGGTCCCTTTCACAAACAAACTCATCGGGAGTTATTCATTGGATATCAACAAATGCAAAAAAGACGAATTAAATTGTCAAGTAAGAGAGATATACGAAAAAAGGGGGTAAAAGGCGAATGAGAATTCGTGATATATATATATATATATATATATATATATATATATATATATGTACAATTGAGATGGAGGGGTATGAGAACTATTAATATATATCTCCAAGCAAGGCTAATAATTTAAAAAATTCTTTTTGTCGGGTAAGCAACGGCTGGCGTGAATGAATTAGTATATAGAGCCCTTAGAATTTGTTTTTCCAACAAACTCGAACACGAATTGAACATTGTCAAAAAAAATTACATTCGTAATGGTTATCCGGGGAAAGTTGCTTAATTATATCATTACTAATTAAGTGGGAAATGCAAGTCTTCTATAGCCCTAGGTCCGTCCAAGTGGCCTGTTTATTTAAAACTAGCGGGGGTTCCCGGCGTTGCCAGGGTGTTTGTTTTTTGAGGGCGGGGAAGTGGTACTAGGCAGGTAGGTTGGAACCCGCGACGCGAAGGCAGAAAAGAAAGTGAAAGAAAACGTGACATCTTACTGCTACGCTACGAAGCCATAGGAAGTAAAAAGCGTTCAAATTTAGCGATGTCAATCAAAAAGTTGACTTGTTAAGTGAATGAGTTCATTCAGGTGCAGAAATGAACGTTGGCTGCAGGCCAGTTCAGCTTTCCGCTTCATTTAATTGTTTCCCTACGATGTTGGTGAAACCAAGCTCCTTTGAAAAAGGGGAAACTCTCAAATGAATAGCAATTGTCTGATATGAAGGATTTTCCATCATTGATCAAAGCTAATTGTTTTCAAGACGCCCCGGCATGAAAGGCCGCTAACGGCTTTGCTTCGATGAGTTTCGCTTTATTTATACAAAAAAGACCAACAAACACGCGAAAGGATGGAATAGAGGGAATTTTATAAAAGTCAATCAAAATAAATGTAGAGACGACGTCCGTTCGCAAATCGTAGATATTATAATCTAGGGAGTACATAAAAAGTTGTAAAAAATAGTAACCTTCTCGAGAATCCCACCCCAAAAAAAGCCTTTCTTAGACATAAAAACGCGTGCGGCCGTTTTGCTTTTTATATCTGCAGACTACCTTGGATTGGTGTTGCTGGTCAGTGTTTGGGCAGACGTATTATTAAGTCTGTAACAAATTGTTTCCCGTCTGTCTTATTACTATTGGTTTTCAGTGTAAGATCTGCATTCACACTGGTCACGAAGGACGGTTTGCCCAACATCACGCAAAGTAATGTTATTTATTAATTTAATTGCCAGTGCACTGCTGATTATGTGGGTCGAACCTTCTTGAACTTGCAGATACGCATCAACCACCATATACCGGCAGAAATTAGATTAGGCAAGCCACGTTGTTTTCGCCCTTCTTCTGCTTTGGAATTTGCCATTGGCCAACACCTAATTGAAAATCCAGCTTGTGCCAATGCCTATAAAATGGATTATTTCAGAATATTGTACCGGGCTGACTCAAAATCACTTTAAGATTTTAGAGTCAGTCTCAATTCTTTCACGCCAGCCGTTGCTTTGCTGAGAAAAAAAATCGTTTAATCATTGTTAGGAGATATATCTTAATCGTTCTCATACCCTCTCTATCACACTTATACACACACACACACACACACACACACACACACACACACACACACACACACACACACACACATAATTCACACGAATTTCCATTCGCCTTCTCTACCCTTTTTTTCATATATCTTCGAGTATTTACTCTTGCTTGACAATTTAATTCGTCTTTTTGCATCTATTAATATCAACGATTAACTCCTGATGAGTTTGTTAGTGAAAGGGACCCCTAAGGTTTTCGTATATTATTCTCAAAGCGCAATATATATATATATATATATATATATATATATATATATATATATATATATATATAATTTCTACTACTAACGAGTACTAAGATATTATCACATTGACTACTGTACACTCAATAACCCTTATCCTCGAGTGGCCTCCGGACCTTGATAAGTTGTGAAAAAATATATTTTGTTAAATATACAGTTTAATTTTGTATTTTCTTTTTGTTTCCAATTGGAGAATTGGAAATTTTTGGAAAACTCCTGTAGACTTTTTCAACGAATTTTGAAATTATAAAAATCGGGAGAGACATGCCGGTTTCTTTTTCAAAATGTGTGCAACAATAATGCTGCATTTGTTTTAAAATTGATTTCATAATGTTCTATCGTCTAAAGAGCTGAGTTTATTTCAATGTATTAGTAAATGCATTAATACTATTAAAAGAAAACAGTGCTCATGGTACTGTAGATATATAATAAGCCCAATAGATATAGATATCCTAGAGTTTTTTTTTTAATATTGAGTAAAACGATTCATAGTTTTGAATTAAAAATCAGTTTCAAAAGGAAAAATACAAAGAAAATCAACTAGATTGTATGATCGTTTTAGAAATGATGTTCATTTTATTTAAATTGAAAATAAATATTGCACAATAATTTTGACAATATTTTTGTCCTTTAAAAACAAATCTCCCTCATCAGCAAAAATAGTTGAGGGGAGCAGTTAAAGACACCAAAATAAGACTGGCATTTTAGTCTCGTGTGTAAGACAGATATTCCTTTTTTATCTGTATCATAAAATCTGTTTTAATTTGAGTCTATCTTGGCATGTTGTTATATTTTGTCTTCAAGAAGGAAAAAAGTTTTGTTAAATAATTGTCAATATTTATTGTAAATTTTAATCAGATGAACATCGTTTTTGAATGATCGTAGAATCTACTTAAATTTTTTTCCTTTTGAAACTGATTTATAATTCCAAACTATGAACCGTTTTACTCTCTCTCTCTCTCTCTCTCTCTCTCTCTCTCTCTCTATATATATATATATATATATATATATATATATATATATATATATATATATATATATATATATATATATCTGAAGGTCGTTTCAAAACTAAAGCATTATATTTCTTAACAAAAGAAAAAGTTGAAGAGCTACGAAAGCGGGAGTGATACCATTAAAATGAACGACCTTCTATGCTCCAGAATTTATTTTTCTAAATAGTCACTACCATTCTTAATGCACTTAAGCCAGGAATTCGATGATGTATCTCTGCTTCTGACGCACGTCTATGAAGGACGTTGATTTCTTAGAGTCCCACACCGTCAATATCTGCAAAAGAGGGAGAGAGGGAGAAATGACAATTTCACGTTATGAATGCATATATTCACTGATCATGACAATAAAATTAGCAATCTCCTCTAATCCATTCCGGCGACTAAAAAGTAGTAGTCATTACTTTTTGAACGCCCTTTAGCATAGAGCATTGCCGAAGTAAATACTGAAAATAGATACATGTAGATACATGCATTAATAATAATGATAATAATAATAATAATAATAATAATAATGATAATGATAATAATAATAATATATACATTCACGCACACAAGCTAACACACATAATTGAGGTATAGATTAATATAATTTAAATATATTTTAAACTATATATATATATATATATATATATATATATATATATATATATATATATATATATATATATATATATATATATATGAACTAGCCTGGGTGCCCGGCGTTGCCCGGGTGATTGGAGGTGTGTGTTGAGCAAAAAAAAAAGTGGTAGTAGGAAGGCAGGCAGGCTCGAACCCGTACCACGAAGGAGAAAAAGAACGTTAACTCTCCCCGCTAAAAAAAAAACAAAAAAACGTGACGTCTTTGCTATTGCGCTCATCTCCAAACCGGAAGTGACGTAGGTTTAAATTAATGCTAGACAATCGAAAAGAGGGGATGATTTTCGAAAATAGTGATAGTAGGAAGGCAGGCTCGAACCCGTATCGCAAATAAGGAAAAGAAAGGGAAAAGTGAAAAAAAAACAACCCCCCCCAAAAAAACGTGACGTGTTAGCTGTTGCACCCATCGCCAGACCGGAAGTTACGTAGGTGTAAATTAAGGTTAGACAATCGAAAAGAGGGGGTGACTTTCGAAAATATCAGCGAAAACAGTCACCCCTTCCTATAGAAAAGTGCCAAGTTGAGGGTGAAGAAATTAATGTTTTTGGGCAATTTTTCGATATTTGTCGTCCGCAGGGGCGAGCTTCAAAACGATACCAATCTCGTCAAAATACGCCCCCTTTATCGAAAGTTTTAGGCATACATACATACATACATACATACATACATACATACATAACGGCTTCCTTTAGTCTTGACAGACTATGAATACCCACTGTAAGTCTGCCTGTGCGTTAAATTTTTGTGGCAAGAGTTGCACAATTTTCAACCACACCTCTCCTGAGTCGACATTGTGGAATACCAGTGGCAAGTGGGGGGCCAGGACGACTGGAAACAATACCGAGATAAGCGGAGAGCACACACAGCGCCTATAATTTCCAAATGGTCGCCCATCTGGTACTAGCCGGCTCAACGTTGCTTAACTTCGGTGATCTGACGAGAACCGGTGTGTCAACGTGATTATGCCGTATAATACATACATACATACATACATTAAAAGAGACAGGTGAGATTTATATTATAGATTACATATTTGACTTTTATCTGTTTATTTTTCTATTGATTCCAATCAGATACGCTACTGATGATCGATGACACCGTAAAATTACAGTAAATTGTTAAGTTCATTATACTATCTTTTGTTATCGATGCACGTACATTTGATAAGATGTCGAGCTTTTTGTTTGATCAAGATACGCGGTCTTAATTTGGTCCTTCGATTAAGCCATAGACTCTCAACCTGGGGGCCATGGCCCCCAAGGGGGCCATGGCAATAATTTAGGGGGGCCATGGTGGAATTTTCTTTTTTAATTGATTAAGTTGACAATAAAATTTTGTTACCTACATAATATTGTTACGAATGTGTGTGTACGTGTGTATGTATGTATGTGTGTATGTATGTGGGAGAGAGGTGATCGAATTATCTCAGTGTGGCCTTGGATATCAGCACGTAAACATGTGGGTATAATTGATTCTGAACCATACTGTATACTGTTTTACTTATTTTGTTCGACAATTATAAATGCGGTCGCTGTTTTCGTGTGTGAAATATTTGTGCACTTCCTTTATTATTTTCTTATTTTTTGGTATCATTGTATTCATGCTCATTCCCTACTCAGGTATTCCTGCTTTTTTTTTTTAGTGCTAATATTGATGTGACTCGCTATTCTTCTCATAATTTCAATTGGGGCAGTGCTTGTCAAAGGAGGTGTGTTCTTGCTGTAGAAAGTACATTTCAGCTTGCTAGGTTGAGTGTGAATGTTTATCATCTTTACTCTCTCTGTGTATGTTTGTGTATGACTGTGTGTGTGCTTAATGTGTGAGTCCATGGATGTATTATGTATGTGGATATTTGTGTGTTTGTCATTTTATCACTTGTCCTATTTATCTGTCCTTCATTATCATTCTTTTGTCTTATCACTTAATGTTTGTTCTGATGGTCTGTCTTCTTTATTTTCCCTAGATTTGCGATGGCTACTAGTGTTACTAAGAAGCGGAAGTACAGTGAAGAGTACATTAGCTACGGATTTACATCAATTCTCGCTGATGGCATCGAGAAACCTCAGTGTGTACTGTGCTTCAAAGTGTTGGGGAACGATTCTATGAGGCCTAGTAAGTTGAAGCATCATTTGCAGACCATCCATCCACAGTATGCTGAAAAAGACCCCGATTTCTTCAGGCGCCATGAAAGTAGTTTCGGAAAACAGAAACTGGATGCAACTGGTGCTTTCCAACAACAGACCTCAAGTGTAGTTGAGGCATCATACGAGGTTGCCCTTGAAATAGCGAAGCAAAAGAAGCCCCACACAATTGGTGAAACCTTAATTAAGCCATGTACTTTAAAGATGGTCAAGCGTGTTCTTGGAGATGCAAATGAACGTAAAATTCAACAAATTTCCTTGTCAAACGACACAGTGAAGCGGAGAATTAATGAAATGTCAGATGACATAAAGGAAAAAGTGATACAGGAGATCAAATCGTCTCCAGCTGGTATGTTTGCAATACAACTGGATGAGTCAACGGATGTGAGTTCGTGTGCACAGCTACTCGTGTTTGTTAGGTATATTTTCTTGTGTGATATCAAGGAAGAATATCTGTTATGTACACAGCTTGAGACCACCACAACAGCTGAAGATGTGATGGAAAAGCTATCTTCTTTCTTCAAAGCTAACAGGATCCCATGGGAAAATTGTTGTGGAGTCTGTACAGACGGGGCTCCAGCGATGCTGGGATCAAAATCAGGGTTCCAGAAGCGTGTCAAGGAAGTAGCTCCGAATGCCAAGGGGGTTCATTGTATGATCCATCGTTTTGCACTGGCGTCGAAAACCCTCCCTGATGAACTTTGCAAGATCCTGGAGGCAGTGGTCAAATGCGTCAACTTTGTAAAAGCTGGAGCTCTGAACTCTCGGCTTTTCCAGAACCTCTGTAGAGACATGGATTCGGAGCATGAAGCTCTCCTCTTTTACTCCAAAGTGCGCTGGCTTTCCAAGGGCAATGTTGTGAATCGAGTGTTTGAACTTCGGGGGGAGCTAAAATTGTTCCTGGAAATGCAAGGGAAAGATGATCTGTTGAGTCACTTCAATGAGGTTTTGTGGGAGCCACGTCTTGCATATTTAGCAGATATATTTGAGCAGCTAAATAGGTTGAATCTGAAACTACAGGGCAAGGAAAGAAATGTATTTCACCTGATGGACTGTCTTCGTGGATTTCTTGCCAAGCTCCAGAATTGGCAAAGGAAAGTCGGTGCCGGGAATGTTGCCATGTTTGAAAACCTTTCAGCTGTCCTTGACGAGAATGAAGAAGATAGTCTGCTTGACCCATTACTTAAAACTGAAATCACCCAGCATCTGAGATCCTTGGAAAGTGAACTTAATATGTACTTCCCAGAATTCGAGGAGGAAGAAGGGAAGTTGGTAAGGAATCCATTCTCTGGAACTCGTGATATTACTACCATTCCCAGTGATGTTCAGGACGAGTTCCTTGATCTCAAACATGATTCTGCTGCCAAAGATCTCTATGAAGAAAAATCTCTGAATGTATTCTGGTGTTCGATGCATCAGTCATATCCAAAAGTCAGTGAGATTGCACTTCGACTACTCTTGCCTTTTTCAACTACCTATTTATGTGAGTCTGGTTTCTCCACCCTTCTACAAATCAAGAATAAGAGCCGCAACCGATTGGATGTGGACCCCGACATGAGATGTGCATTGTCAGTGACACAACCTCGGATTCGTCAACTGACTGAAAAGAAACAATATCAGCCTTCCCACTGATGTGTGATAAAGTATGCAGAGGTTAATTGAACTTTCTCCCATCCAAATCAAATTTGCTATTGTCTGCTAGTCTTTTGTAGTCTAGTGATGTAAGTTAAGCATATCACAGAAATCTATCAATATAAGATAATTATGACTGTAAACTTTGTAATAAAGCAAGGGTGTTCTCTTCATCAACATTTTATTTATTCTTTTTTTTCTGCGCCTTTTTTGGCAGGGTGGGATTTGGGAGAAAAATGAAGGGGAGCCACACGAATGTTGAGAATTCATGAAGGGGGGAATGGAGTGAAAAAGGTTGAGAACCACTGGATTAAGCGATATACTATGCTAGTATATATGACGAACGAATATGCCACTTTCAAAGGAGAAGGAGAGTGTAATACTTTGGAGGATGGAATCATGAGGAAGTATATCCCCCCTCCCCGTGGAGCCTGTTCATATGACAACAGAATAGATGCTATACTATTCCCAAAGGCAACAGAACAAACACTACTATAGCAAAAGAGACGGTAATCTTTTTGGAGAATGGTGTCATAACTACAGAACAACTACTACACCCACCAGCAAAAAGGAGGAGGTAATAATGAAAACTGCTGAAGTATTAAGGAAAACCCTTGAATGTGGAGATTCATACACAGGAAATACAGACACAGTGGACATGCAGAAAGTGCTACAGATGTAAGACACCAAAGCGCATCACATGGAGGCACAAAAACTGGATTTTTTTTGTGTGTCATCAAAAACTGACACCACACTAAAGCGAGGTGGGTCAAAGAGGATGGAAAGACCGAAGATATAAAGCACTAACCAGACTTCCGCTTGATGAGTGCAAAGAGGGCTGGGACCTTTTGGAGGCTTGTTGCCACCCAAATTCCAGTGAAGACCAATAGTCCCCACCAACGAGAAATAAATTGTAAGCGGCTATTATGATAACGCAAATCCATCTGCAATGGTTATCGACAGAGGTAGAGAGTACTAGAAATCTGGGGAGACTTGTTGCCACTCAGACTGCAGAGAATGCCACAAGTTGTTTACAAAGAGAAATCTTTGAATATCGCTTGAACAACAACAACAACAACAACAACAACAACAACAACAACAACAACAATAGCGACGACGACAACAACAACAACAACAACAACAACAACAACAACAACAACAACAACGGCAACAACAACAATAACAACAACAACAACAACAACAACGGCAACAACAACAATAACAACAACAACAGGAACAACAATAACAACAGGAACAACGATAACGACAACAGCAAAATAATAATAATAATAAAATAATAATAATAAAATAATAATAAAATAATAATAATAATTATAAAATAATAATAATAATAATAATAATAATAGCGACAACAATAACAACAACAACAACAACTTACTCGTGCGATCAGTTTGAACTGTTATCTCCACAGTGAATGCAAGTTTCTTTATACGTAATTTGTTGAACACTGTTAAAACTTTCTATTATCTCGATAGGGTCTAATATTATAAAAGCAATATTTATCTTTATAATTATATATATATATATATATATATATATATATATATATATATATATATATATATATATATATACTAGCTGTACCCTGCCACGCGTTGCTGTGGCTTAATTTGGTGTAATGGAAAATTCTAATAAAAAGAGAAAATGCATGTTTCTTATATTCTTAGTACAGCAATCCACCCCAAAAAGTAAAAAAAAAAAAAAGGCGAAAATGGAAAAAAATGGTACTCTTGCAGAATTGGATCCTGATCCTCGGGATTACCGCCAACGATGTCTTGGGCTCGACCAACAATCAGTGGACAAAGCTGAACGTAGCAAAAATGATGAATCGCTAAATGTTTTTTTGTTTTGTTTTCTGTATACAAAAATGTGAGTTAGTAATTAATATTTGAGTGATGGGGGTGGGGTTACTATACACAGATTCGAAAAAGTTGTCCAAAAACAAATAAACGAAAGCAAAGGTAAGGTAAGTTACGTTTCTACCTAATTGGATAATTGTTTAGTGTTTTTATGCACTGTAAAATGTTTAATCGGCTCGAAAAACAGAAATGGTTGCAGAGTCTGTTGAATACGTTAAGTTTGGGAAAGTAAGTTGAAAACTAAAAACTATACAATACAGTGTCAAAAACCCACCGAATATATGTTACCATGGCATAGGCAGACATAGTCGGTGGGTTTGTGACAGTATTTTGTATAGTTTTTTTAGTTTTAATTCACTTTCTCAAAATTAACGTAATCAACAGTGTCCGCATCCATGTGTATCGTTCAAATACACCGATAAACACTGTTTTGCGAGCCGACTATAAGTTACATTAAATGAAAAGGGTTTGTATTACTAAACACAAATACTAAGAAGTGGTCAAAAAATAAATATATAACAAATAAATGTTATCAAAGGCAAGAAAAGTAAATGTTCTACCTAACTGGATAAGATTGTAGTGTTTTTATGTAATGTATAATGTTTAATCGGTTCAAAAACATGCAGTGTTTATCGGTATATTTGAAAAATACAAATGGCGGCAGACTGTATCGAACATGTTAAGTTTGGGGAAATTTTGGGAAAATGAGTTTAAACTAAAAAATTATACAAAATACTGTTAGAAACTCACTCAATATATGTTACTGTGACGTAGGCTGACATATAATCAGTGGTTTTAAACTTTTGCTCGATATAAGTGACGACTTTTAAGAATCCCTTTTAGTAATTACCTGGTTTAAGGATATTTGTACAACAAACGGCAAATCTGCCCCCCAAAATCCGGTATTATTTTACTTTAAGGCCCGTCTCACGTTCGTATAAAACGAAATATTTTAATGTACATTTCGGTGTACTAAAAACGAATCTGCAAACCGTTTCCGTCGCAAAAGAAAGTTTTCATGATATGAAGAAATTACTTTTTCGAAAAGTGGGTGATCACTTT